>NC_141539.1:29867500-30132500 GCF_021556685.1 Rattus norvegicus | reverse complement strand
TTTAAAAGCACTATACTATGCAAATCACTTCCCCACGTTCTTCCTTCTCAGAGCAAGTTAAAATGGGCCCCACTGAGCTACCGTCCATAGGGTGGGCCCGGCTCAACGCTCGCCTGCGTCACGATCAGCCACTCCCTGGGCTCTCAGCGTTCCCTCCGCCCCACTTCCTCCCTCCAGGCCCCGCCCCATGCCGGTGCGCCTGCGCCCGGGCGAACACGTGGCTGCCGCGGAGCTAGAGCAGCAATGGCGGCCGGTGGCGGCGGTAGCTGCGACCCCTTGGCCCCGGCGGGGGTCCCCTGCGCCTTCTCGCCGGACAGTCAAGCCTACTTCGCTTTAGCCTCTAGCGACGGTCACTTGCGGGTGTGGGAGACAGCTAACAACCGGCTGCACCAGGAGTACGTGCCTTCCGCGCACCTAAGCGGTACCTGCACCTGCCTGGCCTGGGCGCCAGCCCGGCTGCAGGCCAAGGTAGAGTGAGCGGGACGGCGATGGGGTGGGCGCCCTCTTGGCCGGGCTGCGGCGTCCCGGGCTGGGCGGCGCGTGGCACCACGTCGCGCGTGGCCCGGGGCGGCCCGAGCGAGGAGGCGCGGAGAGGGACGGCGGCGCGCCCTGGCCCCGCGCCGCGGCCGAGAGTGCGGCCTGTCCCGAGGGGGGCTGTGAGAGGGTGCGGCCCGATCCCGCGGTATCCATGAGGTCTGAGCCCGGCTGCTGCTGGGCCGCCATGTTCACCGAAGCCTTTGCTCCCCGGGGGCGGCCTCAGACTTCCAGGCCTGGCTCCTCAGCGTGTCCCCATCAGAGCTACTCTGCGCACTTTAGGACCATCTCGCGCTTCCGCATCCCAAACCAGGGTATTGGTTTTGCTTTGGGCAGTTGGAATGCGCCAGTCTTGTTTTCTTCCTTCCGGAAGCCCCTTTACTCGGATGCGTGTTCAACACGTGTTCTCTTCTGCCTCTAGGTTGTGGGATTCGTCGTCCCCCAAACTTTTCCTTTTCCAGGTTCCTTTCATTCTCAGCAGGGGTAAAGTGAAATAGTAACAGTCGCTTGTTTTAGGGTATATGATGTACGTCCTAGTGGTTTTCCCCGTAGTTGGGGAACTGCTTAGTTAAGGAATCCTTTTCGCTGTCAGGTAAATGCTGTCCACTGTTGACTCACTCGGTTACGTCTCAGCACGCACGTGGTTCCTAAAGTTAGGCAGTAGGTAGGCAAAAGGAACCTGGTCTGGAACTGGTGTAAAAAGTATCCTAAAGTATGTGACATTTTGCTGTCACTGGTGTAAAAGTCACAAAGTTAGTGTTTGGGATCGCTTACTCCTTCCCATCACTAGAGAAAACTTAGCGCATAAACCTAGCTTTTATCTAACTTGCTATACTCTGGGTGAATCTGTTTAGCTGCTTATCGGATTTTAAGCTACATTTCCAGTTTCTCTTGTTGACAAAAGCAGGCATCAGGCCCTATAAATCAAACATAATGAGATTTGTGAAAAAGGCATATAATTGCCAGCATTAGGGCTGCTACACTTCTTTGCTCTATACAGTCTAATTTTTAATTTAACTGCCCTGTAAAGTGGTGAGAGTGCTAACACTCAGAGAAATACAGAACAGCTAGGTAAGTGCTGCTGTAGCCAGGCTGTAAGGTAGGAGAGGAGTCCAGCTCTGTAATAATCGTGGGTTTTGTTCCCAATTTATAACACGAGGCAAATCATACCTACTTCATAGTAGAGTAGTTGTGAAAGGTAATTTAGTAATGCAGAATCACTTAGAATAGTAGATACTGTCTTAAGTGCCGTGCTAATTATTATTGGTATTAATATCTTATATTTGTATAGTTAGTCCGGTGAGTTATGTAAAAAGCAAGCAATTTCAATAAAGACCAAAAGGAACCAGACTTGGAACTCACATCTTTAGTTGTCTGCAACAGATAGTATTAGAGAGCTGAAACTTCATTCACGTTTCTAATCTTCTACACCCCAGAACAACCCCCAAATTTCAAAAATCGTGGTTCGGATTTTATTAACCTACTGTGATACAGTAGGGACAGAAGCATTTTTAAGGAGCCCAACTTTAACTTTTCAACAAAGCTCCTCAAATTAAAGCAACTTTATAACTTGGGTTATGAAGCCCAAGTGGGTGTGCTGGATGTGCAGTACAGAGGAACATGTGATTAGCATACCCAGATCTGGGTTCAGTCCCAGCAAGCCCTGCTTCCCAGGTGCTAATAAGTTTCACTTTCCTTTATATGTTGCCATTTTTGCTATGTAACTACTAAGTGTCTCAGGATTAGTGCATTTAAAGTAACCTGACAAGGCTAGGATGTAGCTCAGAGATAGAATACTTGCCTCGCACACAGGGAAAGCCCTGGGTTTAATCAATAGCACCACAAAATCAAAGCAGAAACGCAGTCAGGGCTCAGGATGCTAACTGGCTTGACCAAGCCTTTGATCACTAAGAAAGTGGTGGCACTAGAACCCAACCCAGCCCCCTTACACTGTTAACTGTCACCCTTGCACTTTATTGTGGAATTGAGAGCCAGGATGGCTGCAGAGATGGTCAGTTCCCATCCTGGATATGTGACTAATGAAGCTTCAGTTTTACTTAGCAATCAGAAAAGCAGTTTAGCAGCAGAATTAACTGGTCTGCCTTTGTGATGGGGGTGGGCTTATGGGTTCTGGTAGTATATGGATCAAAGCATATGGCAGCTGCTCAACCTCTGCTCTGGGCTCACTGGATTGTGTGCCCTGCTATTTTAAGTACTAAGGTGACCATCATACTAAACCTGGTTTATTTTACATCTTTGAGTGTTTAAAGTATGAGACATAAAAAGCCTGGTATTAAAAGCCCATGTTCCCAGCGTATTGGTAAGGTCTGGCATGGGACTTACTCTCCAGGGTGGAAGGAGACATAATACTGTTCTCTTCCAGAGCTCTTAGGATTAAATGAGGTAATAACATCTTGGTTGTTATAGTAAAACTTGGTCATTGAATCAGTGAATGTTCTGTCTGGACTCATGTCCTCACACAGTCTGTAATGTAAAGAAGCGTGTATGATTGTCCTGCCCTTGGTTTAGTAATTGGCAGTTTACTACAAGGCCAATGTCTGATACTCTGCTAGTAGAGAAAGGTAAATTCATACTGCATTGTAGTGGCGTTTCATAAATGTTTAAAAAGGCTAGATTGCTTTCTCCTGTTTCTAGGATGATCATAAGGCCGTTAAGTTTATGCTGTGATCATTTTAGCGCTTCTCTGGTTTATGTTTGTTCTGAAGCTGTTACACCAGTAGCATTCTTGAGCCACACATTTAAGCCACCTAAAAACTGGTCCTGTTTGCTCGAAACCACCACCTTTCTCTCAGACTTGTCTGTCTTCATCCTCTGGTAGTAGAACCTGGAAGTCTGGCCCTGTCTAGTGTTGGGACCACAGTTTGCTTTCACATGCTTGTGGAAACACGCACATATACAGCTTAAAACATGACTGAAGGACAGGGCATTTCAGGCATTAGGTGGCATTAGAGCAGAACTGTAACACTGGCAATACTTCTAGGGGAAATTTAAGCTCTCTTTAGTCCCAGCTCTTGAAGATATTTGTAATTTGGTGAGATGTATACTTTTTTTCACTCTTACGAAATGCATATGCCAGAGTAAATATCATTAAAACAGGTCAAAAATGGACTTTAAAACTATTTACTAAAAATTGAACATAATTTTCAGTGTCTAAGGTCAGTGTTTCAAACCGGTTTGATGCATTAGTGGGTCATGAACTAGGGCTATAACAGCGTTAAGTGAGATAGAGTGGAAAGGTGAGGAAGTGGTGAGTGAGTTGTTGGGGCCTCCGTGTATATACAAACTCTGCAGTCTTAGTCTGAAAAGTCATTGCTTAATTGTTGATAGAATCGGTCAGACCTGGTTGTCAGGTGATGCTTTTTAAGCCTTTGTCTTCAGCCTGTCTGCACCTTGTTGCTTTTTGAAGTCACGGTGTGTGGCTGCTTCAGCTTTCTGATGGCCTTGATGATGGGCTTCTTGTGTTTGCTCAGCTCACGTTGGAAGTCTCTTTAAGAAATCTCAGTCTTATAATAAACTAATAAAAACTTAGTAAAGACTATTAACTCCTAGTACCTTCATGCAGATTTTCCAATTACAGATGCTTGAACTAGCAACCGTCCTCATCCTTTAAGCTTTATGTACAGTCAGTGTTCATGTGACATAATGCTGTCAGGATTCACTGGTCTCCCACAGTCTGACTTCTTAAGAGAAGCAAGAGGTTTCTGGAGGAAGAGTGCATAAAGTCCAGAGTATGGCATTAGAATGGTGCTGGAATTGGTGGTGCAGACCTGGACTCAGGACTATTTGTGTAGAATTGTACTTGTAACACAGGAGTTAGAGCAACCACTTATGGCCCAGTCAGAGGACCTGAGTTTGAATCTCAGCACCCACATTGGGTGGCTCACAAATGCCTGCCGCTCGAGGGCCAAGGATCTAATCTAATACCCTGCCTCTGTGGGCACTTAAATACACATGTACACAACGATTTTTTAAGCCATTGTCTTTTACTAAAGTACACATTGGTCATACAAATAAATTACTAATTTGGTTGATGTGTTAGTTATATGGTGGACCTATAAGATGAACATGTTGAACGTAGTTGGCATTTACTTTGTGCATGTATGCACACGTGTGTGTGCCTGGGATTGAACTTGCTACCTAAATGCTCTAACCCTGAGCCATGTCCCAAACTCCATACTTGTTTGAGATGTGGCTATTTACTCAGTCAGGCCCATGTGGAACTCAGGAGCCCAGGCAAGCCTAGAGCCCATGATCGCCTTTCTGTTCTTCCCTACTCCAGTACTGGGTTGAGATTGTTGTAATCACCAGTGAGTGATCCTTGAAGTTGTACAAAAACCTGCAGTCTTCTGTTTTGATATATTTGTAATTTGGTGAGATGTATACTTTTTCCTTCTTAGGAAATACCTATGCTTCCAGAACTAGATTCTGAAGGTAGAACAAATAAGATTTGATGATACTGTTTAACTTTTTGTTTTATACTTTGAGAAACTTTACTGTGTATATAATTTGGTTTAGATAAAGTAAACATACATTTATTTTGATTTTTTTCAAGACTTTCTCTGTGTAGGCCTAGTTATTCTAGAACTTGCTCTGTAGATCACTCTGGCCTTGAACTCAGAGATCCACTTGCCTCCCCACTCCTGAGTGCTGGGATTAAAGGTGTCTGCTACCACCGTCCAAATATATTAGGAAAGATTTTCTTTGTGTCTACTCCCCCTCCAGATAGGAATTAACTATGTATTTCAGGATGGCCTTGCTTACAGCTGCTCTCACCTTAGCCTCTCCAGTACAGGGTGTTATGAGCCACCATGTTCAGTTAAGAGGCTCCGTCCATCCGTCCGTCCATTCTTTCTTTCTTTCTTCCTATATTCTATATTCTATATTCTATTTTTTGAGATAGACTTTTACTATGTAGCTCTGGCTGTCCTGTCCTGTCCTGTCCTGTCCTGTCCTGGATCTTGCTATATAGGTGATACTCGCCCTTGAAGTCCCAGAGCTGCCTCTGCCTGTGCCTCTGCCTCTGCCTCTGCCTCTTAAGTAAGTGCTTGAAGTAAAGAGAGCCCTTTTAGACAGTTTAGATAGCCTGGGCTGGCTTCAAGCTCTTCTGTAATGGAGACTAGGGCTATGCCACACAGGAGAAACATAGGTAAGGCAGTAGTGATTGTGATATGTTTCAGAATTGGGACCTTTGGGATTTTACAATATTTGCTTTTACTTTACTGAAAACCGAAAATCTGAAACTCTGGGTTAGTGGCCCCTCTCCCCCCAGGTGTTTCTGTTCTTAACTTTGTGTAGAAATCACAAATGTGCTTTGGGGCCATTTAAAATCACTTTAAAAACCATGAAACTAGTATAGGGCTTAGCATATCTCTAATTCAGAAGCTTCAGTGTTTCAAGCTTAGACTGTATTTTGTTTTTTCTTGCAACTCTTGTAACTTCTGTTGGATTTATTAGTATAGTTACATTTCTAAGGACTTGCAAAGATGTTTAAATGAAAAGTTACTTTTGTTAATTTAATTTTTTTAAAATTTATCAATGTTCTATAAATAAAATTCTTAAGATGTGTTCTTTGAAGACAACAAAAAAGAAATAGGGGTAGAGAAAAGGAAAATATGCTTTAGGAGTTGGGGGAGGGAGGAATATGCTTTAGAAATCTTGAGGGACTGGAGAAATGGTTTAGTGGTTAAGAGCACTGAGGGACCTGGGTTCAGTTCCCAGCACCCACATGGCAGCTCACAGATGCCTATAACTTCAGGATCCAGTTCACAGACATACATAAAGACAAAACACCAATGCACATAAAATAAAAATCACCTATCATAAAAAAGAAATCCTTGATCAATTGATTTATCTATCATCTACCTATCACCTGTCCATCATAAAGAAATCCTTGATCAATTGATTTATCTATCATTTCTTTCCCTGTCACCTATCTGCCTGCTGCCTGCCTGCCTTAATTATTTTGAGAGGCTTATGGAGCTTAGGCAAGCCTGGTACTGTTGGCCTTGCTTAGAAACCTCCCAGGTGCTGGATGACAGGCATTCTGTTCTATTGCTGCTTCTGTCCCTTAGTATGCTTACCTGCATAGGCAATGCTGTAGTTTTCATCAGTGATTTTTTTTTTAAGATTTATTTATTATATATAAGTACACTGCAGCTGTCTTCAGACACACCAGAAGAGGGCATTGGATCCCATTACAGATGGTTGTGAGCTACCATGTGGTTGCTGGCATTTGAACTCAGGACCTCAGGAAGATCAGTCAGTGCTCTTAACCACTGAGTCATCTCCCAGCCCTCATCAGTGATCCTTGAATTGAGTGGATTTGTGTTTGTTTTTGGGTTTCTGTGCTGTAGAGCCAAGACCCTCCCTGGGTAAGAGAAGTTCCTTTCCTAGAGTATTAGTCTTTCTTCATGCCAAAAGAATGGACTTCTTGAGCTTCCTTACACTAAAATTTAAATAATTAAATAAGTTGGAAAGGTCTAAGAAATTAGTGGAAGGGGTTGGAGCCCAGCCGTTAAGAAAGAGCATTTCTGGGGTTGGGGATTTAGCTCAGTGGTAGAGCGCTTGCCTAGGAAGCGCAAGGCCCTGGGTTCGGTCCCCAGCTCCGAAAAGAAGAACCAAAAAAAAAAAAAAAAAAAAAAAACAAAGAGCATTTCTCTTCTAGAGTATTTGAGTTATGTTCCCAGGCGCACACGGCAGCTGACAACCACTGTACCTCTAGTGCCCTGGGCATCTGATGTCCTCTCTGGCCTCTCTGGATAGATATCAGGCACACACGATGCACATACATGTTTGTGGGCTCAAACATTCTTATAAAGTTTATGGAGGAAGTTAATAAAATAGAATTTTCAGCATCACAAGCTGTGATGTAATGTTACTCTTAAGTTGAGATCATTGTTGTTTTTCAAGTGTTGAGACAGGCTCTCATGTAGCCAAGGGTGGCCTTGAACTGAGCCTCCTGCCTCTCCTGAGTGTTGGGCTTAGATGGTTGGTATACCAAAGCCTGCTCACTAATTACTTTTGATAGCCATATGTGAGCTGTATTGTGTCAACTTGGAAATAAAGAAGCTTGATGATGTCATTTTCCCACTAGATAGATGCATGCGTCTTCAAAGTCAGTAGAAGCAGCAACCTTTCAGGAAAATACCAGCCACTGACCAGGTCATGCTGCTACTCAAAACGATTGGTTGACTCAGATTGAAGTTAATGTATGTGAATATAAAAAGTTTGTGTTTTCTTGAAAGTGAAGCTAGAGCTTGAGGAAAACGGAAGAGTTGGCTGCTTGGGCCTGGATGTATAGGTTCACAGCCTTGGTGTGTATCTCTTTCCTTGGACCTGCTAGGAAGAATTGTTGGCGTTTAAGAAGAAGGAATGTTGGGTCTGTTGAGAGAGAACTGAGAGCAAATGAAGTGATGTGATTTGCTGCCTTACCTCTTCTATTTATCTATCTATCTATCTATCTATCTTTCTTTCTTTCTTTCTTTCTTTCTTTCTTTCTTTCTTTCTTTCTTTTAGCCTTACCTCTTTCCCCCCTCCCCCCCCCACCCCCCGGAGCTGGGGACCGAACCCAGGGCCTTGTGCTTCCTAGGTAAGCGCTCTACCACTGAGCTAAATCCCCAGTCCCTGCCTTACCTCTTTTTAGAGGGGTGGAAAATGGGCCAGGAAACCTAAGTGGTGCACAGGCACTGGAGTTTATGTATTAGTGATATTTTGGTATATATTTGAAACACTAAGTTAAAATCTTATTTTTACTTTTTTTCCCACAGGAAAGTCATCAAAGGAAAAAAAGGAAATCAGAAGCTATAGGAACGAATGACCAGGCTGACTTGTTGGCTCTTGGTACAGCAGTTGGTAGCATTTTATTGTATAGCACAGTAAAAGGAGAGTTGCACAGTAAATTAATAGTAAGTATATTTCTGTATTTATGTAAAAGATGTGATAAAAACTAATTATTAGAGGTTATTAAAAATACTTCAAAATATTGACGAGCTCTATGTAGCAACAGTTTCCCATTCCATTAAAACAACTACATGATATTTGTTAAAGACTGTAGTAGGTAATGCCTACTGGTGACTTAGAGTACAGAGAATTTTTTTTTTCTCGGAGCTGGGGACCGAACCCAGGGCCTTGCGCTTCCTAGGCAAGCGCTCTACCACTGAGCTAAATCCCCAACCCTGAGAACTTTTGACTAAAGTCAAAAGGTATCAGAAGGACTTGGAAGTCAGCACGGGTAGCAGCTTCAGGAAGACCATTGCTGTCCATAGGAGTTGACTCGCTAACACTGGGAACCAGGTGCTCTGTGGGCTTGGGACACACATTTCAGGAGAGTGCTGCTACTTCCTGATGTCTCCAAAGGGAGAGAGAACACGTTCCTCTGGGTTTAGGAAAATTGTTGGCTTCAGTTTGTCCCACCACAGGTGAAGAAGCCTAACTGTTGGGATGGTGCATATAAGAGGACGAGAGAAATAGGCTCTGTCTGTCCTTCCAGCCATGTCTCCTTGAAACATGTAGACAGTGGCTCCCTCTGCCAGGCAGAAAGAGCTGTGCTGCGGCTCAGCCCAGAGTCTCACACTGTAGAAGTGTGGGCCAGGCGTTTAGTCTGGTACCCTTTGAGGATGTAGAAGTGGGTTTTTTACTATGGAAAAACAGGGAAACAACATTTTCAGATCTTGCTGGTTTACCTCATTTGTTTGTTGGGATACTTAATAACACAAGTAAGATGTAGTTAAGGTCTTAGTTTAAGGACTAAGATTTTGAGGTAAATGTTTTATCATTCCAGGATTCATATTACTATGTAAGACTTTATTTCTTTGTTTTGTTTTTTAATCTGTAGAGTGGTGGGCATGAAAAAAGAGTCAATTGCATACAGTGGCATCAAGACAATGACTGCCTGTATAGTTGTTCAGATGATAAGTACATTGTGGAGTGGAGTACACAGATGTGCAGAGTGAAGTGGTGAGTGCTGCCGGTGCCTGGGAGTGGAAGCTGCCCAGCATCTTTTGGGCCCCAGTAGGGATATATACATTCATAAGGTTATGTAGATGCTTCTCTAGGAACTTTTAGTCAGGTTGGACATACAAGTTTCTGCTGCATCCGAGTGAAATAGAGGGTTAGGGAGAATTGGGTAGTGGGAAAGCAGCTGAGTGGTATACGGTGGGAACAAGAGGTGTCTAAGAGTGGGCAAAAGAACATAGAGATGTGGCCAGAACAAAGGCCAGGGGGTAGAAAAGTAAAAGATTAACTTGGTAGTGAATAAATTAAGTTAGAGGTGGGTGCCCTAGGGAATAGACAGTAGAGGATAGAAGCATCCTTTAGGGGACTTGCCTTTGTCTTTCTGCCATCTTGGCGCCTTTGGAGGCCTGCTGGGAACAGGACTTCTA
The DNA here is from genome assembly GCF_021556685.1 of Rattus norvegicus. NCBI lineage: Eukaryota > Metazoa > Chordata > Mammalia > Rodentia > Muridae > Rattus > Rattus norvegicus. The sequence goes on along the minus strand of NC_141539.1, from coordinate 30,122,565 downwards.
AAAAATAAGCAAGTATGTCTGGAAGGCTGTGGTGCGAGGCCATTTTTGCTGGCTACAAGGAAGACCTCGGAACCAAAGAGAGCACACGGCTCTTCTTACAATTGAAGGTGTTTATGCTCGAGATTGCTCATGTGTACAAAGCAAAACAACAAAAACAACAAAACAAAACAAAAATACAGTGACTCCTGGAGGCAAACCAAACAAAACCAGAGTGATCTGGGGAAAAGTAACTTGGGCCCATGGAAACAGTGGCATGATTTGTGCCAAATTCCGAAGCAATCTTCCTGCAAAGGCCATTGGACACAGAATCTGTGTGATGCTGTACCCATCCCGGATTTAAACTAGTGGAGAGTAAATGAATCCAAGTAGATTTGTGCTCTTGTATTTTTTTTTTTTAAAGAAGTATTCTTTAGTTAGAGAAATTGGGGTCTGAAGAGAGAAATGGTTTGGTGAGCGTTCATACAACTAAAGTGAAAAGAAAGACCCAGTGTGTGGTCACAAGGAGGGTTTGCCATCTACGGAAGGGTTGAGGCTGGAGGTTCAGGTGAGTGGACCAGTCACGCTTACATGCTGGTGTCTGACCAGAAGAAACCCATGGAAAGTCTTGACAGTGGGCTGGGTGGGGCTTACAGGTATGTGTCTAGATAAGATTGTGGTCATTCATATAGAAACTGCTTAGCATGCTAGACTTAGCATTGATTTTAATTGTAACATCATGAGCCTGGTGTGCCTCTGCTGCACAGTTAAGAAATAAATAGGTTAGATGAAAGCCTGACCTCTTTTCTGCTAAACTGCTATCTCATTAAATAATTGCATTTACAGCTGTGCTGTCCTCAGTGTTCCCCTTTCCTTCTACCTGTGGGTCTGGGATTGAATTCAGACTGTTAGGCGTGGCAGCCTGCACTTTCCCCATTGAGCCATCTCCATATCTCGTGTGTGGGTGGGGGTGGGGGTGGGGTGGGGTGGGGGCTCAGACAGACCGAGACAGACTGAGACCCTTTAACTGTCAGGATTCTGTAGAGCAGTCTTTACGGTGTCAGTTTATGTGGATTATTATTCTGCAACCCGTCAAACTCCTCCAAGGGCTATGTTCTACTCTAGTGCTTTGCTTATAAAGAAAAAATTCTTTGTTAATTCTATTTTCTATGTCTGGGTATTTTGCCTGCGTGCGTGCGTGCGTGCGTGCGTGCGTGCGTGCGTGCGTGCGTGCGTGCGTGCGTGCGTGCGTGCGTGCGTGTGAACATCACAGACTGGAAATGCCTTTGGAGGCTAGAAGAGGGGATCAGACCCCTGGGCCTGGAGTTGTAGATGGTTATGAACTGCCATGTCAGTTCTAGGAATTGAACCTGGTCTTGGAGAGTAGCCAGTGCTCTTAATCACTGACACTCTCTCTTCAGCTCTTCTCTCTACTCTGTTTCATTATGTGAGTACACTGTAGCTGTCTTCAGACACACCAGAAGAGTGAATCAGATGGTTGTGAGCACCATGTGATTGCTGGGATTTGAACTCAGGACCTCCAGAAGAGCAGTCAGTGCTCTTAACCACTGAGACATCTCTCCAGCCCTCCCTCTTTTTTAAAGAACAAGTTTTAACTCACACTGTTGCTCTGGCTGTTGAGGGATTTACTGTGTAGACAGGCTGGCCTCAATCTGCTTGACTCTGCCTCTTGAGTGCTGGGATTAAAAGTGTACTCTAGTGCTTTTTACCTGGCATAGTAGGGTGAGCCTTGGCAATCTGTAATAATGAAAAATTCTCAGAATAAGAGGTAACAGTTTCTTTGGTTGTGGTTGGCAGCAGGGCTTGCAGGGGACATTGGTATCATCCTCTACATATGGGGGCAGCTTTAGGTAGTTTTCCTGGTTTCATGACAGTGTGAGGAATTCATCGTGTGTGTGTGTGTGTGTGTGTGTGTGTGTGTGTGTGTGTGTGTGTGTGTGTGCGCGCGCGCGCGCGCGCGCCAATGTGGAGGCCAGAGTGTCTTTATCAGGTGCTTTCCATCTTTTTTTGAGACAGGGTCTCTCACTCAACCTAGAACTTGTCAGTCTGGCTATACTGGTTGATCAGTAAGCCCCAAGGGTCCTCTTGCCTTAGTGTTGTTCTTTTTAATGAATTAATTTATATTATGGTTATTTTTAATATGAGTCCTGGGGCTTGAACTCAGTTTTTGATGCTCTTGGGGCAAGCGGTTTATTTCCCAAAGCTGTCTCCTCATCCTTTGCGGTCCTTTGCCTTTTAAAAATGTCTCATCACGGTGAATATATAATGAGTGATTATTGTCAAAGAGCCTCACAGTCATGGGAAATGAGAAGAAATTGGGAAGATTGAGAAGCCAGTGAGGATAAAGGGGACTTCTGTACTTTGTTACTCCATTACTAGTGAGTTCCAGTGTTTTCAGCAGTCTTTATCTCATAACTGCCTGTTTCTAACCCTTGTTTTCATTCGAGTTCTTACTAATGCAAAGGAGCTATCACTGCATTTAAGTATTGCCCCTGGTTTATAACATACAGTTTTGATATGTGAAGAGCCAGGCTCCCCCCATTGCTTATCCCAGTATTACTATGTACAGAAAATCAGACATGTGTCCAGGACTTCATAATGCTGATCTAGGATAGAAATAACCTTTGGGGACTTCAGAGAAGCCCCATGTTGTCAAGGGAATTGAAGACTAGCCTGCCAGAGACAGCAGGACTCTAGGGAATAGGATGACCAGCAGAATAGTCCCCTAGGCATAACATTCTACCTCATGGACACAGGGCAACTCTCAATGTTACTTCCTCACTGCATTTGTCCACCCATCTCCTGATACCTACTGCAGGGGGTTTTCATTTTGTGTTTGTCAGAGAGGTCTAACGTTGTCAGGGAGGCTTTACCCAAGTGGTGTGTCTGGGGTTACTGACTTAATGTAAGGTTCTAGGGAATGCACTGGGCACAGGACCTTAAGTAGTACTTTCAATGTCTGACTTATCTTTGTCATTTGCTTTCCTTGATGAAGTTTCCTTAGTTCACTGTGATGTTTTGGTTCTCTTCACAATTCAGCAAATGGAAAGGAGACAATAGCAGCGTCAGTTCCCTGTGTATCAGCCCAGATGGAAAGATGTTACTTTCAGCTGGTCGAACAATCAAACTATGGGTTTTGGAGACCAAAGAAGTCTACAGAGTGAGTTGATCACATTGTTTTTAAAAATTACAGTTCTATAGAGCAAGTATTTTGAAGTTGGAGTCATAAGAATGTTTTTTTTTTTTTTTTTGGTTCTTTTTTTTTTTTTTTTCGGAGCTGGGGACCGAACCCAGGGCCTTGCGCTTCCTAGGTAAGCGCTCTACCACTGAGCTAAATCCCCAGCCAAGATTTTTTTTTTTTTTTTGGTTCTTTTTTAAGAATGTTGTTTTAAGATCCTACCTAGCTTAATTATTTGAAAGCTTGCCTCACATGTACAAGGCTTTGGGTTCAGTCCGAGCACCACAGTGCCCTTAGCAGCAGCGCACACGCACACATACGCTGGATACTTGCCCGAGTTGGTCGTGTGTGTCTGGTGTGTCCCTTGGGAGGTGGAGTGATTAAGTTAAGACTCTAGCTGCTGAGATAACACATAAATGATGTTCAGCCTCAAAAAAAGTAACAAAAAGCTTAGGATCTTTATTGGTAAATCAGTTAAATTGAACAGGGCTCAGTTTTGGCTCAGTTGCTAGAGTTCTTACCTATCAAGCATGCCATGGGGTTTAGTCCCTAGCACTGTGCAAAAACCATATATTGTAATGCATGGCTGTACATATTTCCACAATGAAAGCAAAAGGAGGAGGATCAGGAGTCTCAGATCATTCTTGGTTATATAGCAAGGCCAGCCTGGGGTACAAGAGATCTTTTCAGAAAAATTGAAGTTGCCAAGTAATTTGTTCAGGTAATAGAATTAGGACTGGAGTGCTTAGAGATTGAGAGCACTGTTGTTCTTCCAGAGGACCTAAGTTCAATTCCCAGCGCCACGTTTTGGTTCTAGGGGATCTGACACTTTCTCCTGGCCTCTTTGTGCATCCGGTACACAGCCATACATGTAGGCAAAGCCCCGTATACCCAAAATGATTTTAAAAATAAGTGATAGAATTAATAGATAACGTTTCTCAAATCTGATATTTTTTTACATTAAATTTAGTCTTGTTCATATACATTTTCTTTTTTTTTTTTTCGGAGCTGGGGACCGAACCCAGGGCCTTGCGCTTGCTAGGCAAGTGCTCTACCACTGAGCCAAAACCCCAACCTCATATACATTTTCAAATGAGTAAAACAAGTGGAATTTGAATTTAAAAAAACCTTCCTTATGCAGTGATTATGCTTATGTGTTTTAGTAACCAGCTTCTGTAGAGATTTGCTATCAGGAGTTTTAAGTTGTGCTTAGGGGTGCTGAATCATGGTGCTGTGATGACGTCTTAAAACTGTGGTTCTGACTCACTCACTGAGAGGAGTGTGAGGACCTACAATTCCTTGGCTGTGTCTGAGCACCAAAGCACCCCCTTAGAAATGGTAGAGTCAGGTCCAACATGGTGGTTCATGCAAGGTTGAGTCAAGTCTGGGCTGCATAGTTCTAGGACAACACAGCTTACACAGCAAGATCCTGTCCCCTTTTAAAAAAGGCAAGGGTGGGGCTGGAGAGATGGCTCAGCGGTTAAGAGCACTGACTGCTCTTCCAGAGGTCCTGAGTTCAATTCCCAGCAACCACATGGTGGCTCACAACCATCTGTAATGAGATCTGATGCCCTCTTCTGGTGTGTCTGAAGTGTACTCATATATATAAAATAAATAAATCTTTAAAAAAAAAAAAGGCAAGGGTGGGGAGGGGAGGAGCATAACCAAGATAGAGGAAGAAGGACAAAGTCTGCAAGGTTGATTCAGAAGTGAGAGAAGCTGGTAGTGGGGTAGGGCAATAGGAGAAATCTGGGTTGTGTTTTAATGTCAGGTGTGTCTTTTTCTTCTGAGAAGGAAAGATGAATAGCACAGGTAGATTTTTGTGTAGGATGAATCTTAGCTGTTCTGGCTGTAGGTGCCACTGTTACGTGTGATGTACAAGGACTAATTTTTGCACTGTTTATAGTCTGTCTCCTAAACAAGATTTAACTTCCTCTAGCACTTCACAGGACACGCAACACCTGTTTCATCGCTTAGGTTCACGACCATCAGACCTAACGAGAGCCAGCCTTTTGATGGGGTTACAGGCCTTTACTTTCTGTCTGGAGCTGTACATGACCGATTACTTAATGTCTGGTATGTAGCTGTTTTGGGTGGGGTTCAACTTTGCTTTTTAAGAATCTGTCACCGCTTATGGGGTCAGTATAGATAAGTTGGTTTATTGTATTGATTGTCAGACTTACATTGACAGAATAAGTTTGAGTTAGAATGTACCTTATTAAGAATTTAAGAGTGCTTTTTTATGTAATTTTAACATTTTTGAAATATAATTTTCACAAGAACATATTTATAAGTTAAAGTGTCTGTACATTTACTGCATATAAGTTAATTTTTTTCTGGACTAAAAATAAGATTTAGTAGGAAATAAATTCAAATACTCCTCTTAAGAAAATTTTATGTGCTTTGGTGTTTTCCTTGCATGCATATCTTTGTGAGGATGTCAAATCCCTTGGGACTGGAATTATAGACTGTTGTGAGCTGCCCAGTGTCCTCATGTGGTTTTTATGTATAGCACTGTGAGTTGTGGGTGCTGGGAATTGAACCTGGTCCTCTGGAAGAGCAGCCAGTGTTGAGCCATCTCTCCATCCCTGATCTTTCTTTTATTTTATGTGAATGGGTGTTTTGCCTACATGTAGGTCTCTTGCCTGTGTACCTAGTGTCCTCAGAGTCTAAAGAGGGTGTCAGATCTCCTTGCATTGTACCTCTAGACAGTTCTGAGCCATCATGAGAGTGCTTCAAGTTAAATCTAGGTTCTTTGGAAGAGCAGCAAATACTATTAACATTGAGCTATTACTCCAGCCCTTTAAGCATACTTTTAAGTCATATGTTAACTTTTTCTTCATCATTTAATTTGTACCTAGTTCTATTGATGTAGAGCTTAAAGTGTACAAGTGTACAGATTGAGCCTGGGAAGATAGTGTAGATTATAAGTGCTTGCTATGCAAGCATAGGGCCTGAGTTTGTTCTCCAGATACCACTTTAAAGAGTTGCGGTAGGGCTGGAGAGATGGCTCTGTGGTTAGGAGCACTGACTGCTCTTCCAGAGGTCCTGAGTTCAAACCCCAGCAACCATATGGTGGCTCACAACCATCTGTAATGAGATCTGATGCCCTCTTCTGGTGTGTCTGAAGACAGCTACAGTGTACTTATATATAGTAAGTAAATCTTTTAACAACAACAAAAAAGAGTTGTGGTAGCTGCCACACAAGTGAGGAACAGGCAGATGCGGTCTATAGAGCAAGTTAGAACAGCCAGGGCTAATTAAGTACAGAAACTCTGTCTCAAGAATAAAAAACAAACCAAAAACCAAACCCATAAACAAATACATATCCGTGAATTCACACTTAAAAAGTTAGTCAAACACAATTATGCTTGTGTGAAAAAAGTTAGTTGAACACAGTTGTGCTAGTGTGAGTGCGCACACACACACACACACACACACACACACACACACACTCTTAGGTGCGTTAAAAAAAATCTCTGTGGCTGAGAGTTGGTTCAGCAGTTAGGATACCTGCTCCTCTTACAGAGCTACCGGGCTGTAGCTCTAGTTCCAGAGAACCTGCCCCCTGGTTCCAGCTTGTGTGGACAGAGCATGCACTAGGTGCATACACCTACTTAGTTGTTCTCAGCAGTCTGCCCTCTCACTTAATGGTTGCTTTCGCTATCTAGGCAGGTCCGGTCAGAGAACAAAGAGAAGAGTGCAGTGATGTCTTTTACAGTCACAGATGAGCCAGTCTATATTGACTTGACCTTGTCAGAAAACAAAGAAGAGGTAAGTGGCTTGGTGTGAGAATTTATTTGAGGTTCTACAGAAGTTATGGGACTGAAGAGTGCATAAATTGTGGCTATGCAGATCTCCAAAACTCAGGTCAGAGCTGTGCAGGTGTGGTAGCTGCTAGTATTCCTAGCATTTGGGAAGTAAAGATTCACCAAGGGATCTTGCCCTAATAGATGAATCAGGGAGCAATTGAAGAAGACACCTAACAGCTTTGGCCCTGCATCCGTGCACATGCACTCAGGTCACACACATTTTTTTTTTCCTTTAAGTTACTGAACTTCTAAAAAGATGGTATTTGTGTAGGTGTCTCTCCGTGTGTGTGTGTGTGTGTGTGTGTGTGTGTGTGTGTGTGTGTGTGTGTCTGTCTGTCTGTCTGTCTGTCTGTCTGTCTGTCTGTCTGTCTGTGTAGGTACATGTGCCCATGCATACATGGATATTGGGTATCCTGCTGTCACTGTTACCTAATCTTTTGAGGTGGATTATAATCTTTTTTTAAAAGATTTATCTATTATATCTAAGTACACTGTAGCTGTCTTCAGACACACCAGAAGAGGACATCAGATCCCATTACAGATGGTTGTGAGCCACCATGTGGTTGCTGGGATTTGAACTCAGGACCTCTGGAAGAGCAGTCAGTGCTCTTAACCGCTGAGCCATCTCTCCAGCCCAGGAGTTTAATCTTTTGACCTTGGAGCTAGGGTGGTGATGAGCAAGTCAATGAGGTCCTCCTGTCTGCTCCCTTCCCCTTCCCAGTGCTTGGGTCACATGTGCGCATGCGATCCTGTGTGGGTTTTTATGTAGATCCTGGGGATTTGATCTCAGAAATCTTGTCAGCGTTTGTATCGTCTGAGACCTTGCTCCAGCCTGAGACAGTCTTCCTGCATATCCCCAGCTCAGCCTGATAGCTCCTGTGTACCTCAGGCTGGCCTTGAATTCATGGTAATCTCTTGCCTCAGTCTCCCAGACTCCAGGATTATAGGCAGGTACCAGAATGCCGAGGTAAATTGTCATCTTCAGGGTTGCTGTTCTGTTTTCCTTGAGGTAGGGCCTCACCTACTGCAGGCTTTCTTCAATCACTGTTGCTAATGGTAATGATCTTGGACATCTCATTCTCCTGCCTCTATTTGTAATTGCAAGGGTTAACGATATATACCACATGTCTGGTTGTAGGGATTTAGGATTGAACTTAAGATTCTGTTCATGCTAGCAAACTGCCAGACTGAGCTATCCCTCACCCGCACCTAACGCCCTTGCTGAATGCTGTTTTAATAATTCACATCTCAAATGTGGATATTAGAGAGTAACAACAGAATGTGAGCTGGGTAATTAGGTTAGCTGGATGGCCAGCGAGCCCCCAGGGTCATCTTTGTCTCTTCCTCTCTAGTGCTGGGATTAAAAAGCACATGCCACCATTACTGCTTATACCTGGGTACTAGATTGAACTCAGGTCCTTACACTTGGTTTTTATGTGGGTGTTAGGACTGAACTCCGGTCCTTACACTTGGTTTTTATGTAGGCATTAGGACTGAACTCAGGTCCTTACACTTGTGCGGCAGGCACTTAGCTGACTGAACCTACTCCTAGCTCTTACAGGCTCTTTAAAAACATTTACATACTAAACTGAATAGTGGATCAAGAAATCAAAGTCTAACTCTCACATAAATTTTAAGTAGTAATTACTAATTAGTCAAAAGGTCCAAAATAAAGCCTTGATTCTGATCTAGGGAACACTGGTTGGTTGTCAGTAGTTTGGGGTTAGATGTATCTGTTAGGGCTGTAGAAGAGGGAAGCATTAAGTGTGGTGATGTGAGGATGGCCTTTCCTTGGTGACTGTCGTTTCTTTAGGAGCATCCTTACGTCCTGAGGTCTCATCCCAGAGGCTTCCTGTGCCCTGGGGTCACTGCACTGCCGTACTCGGTGTTGCCTAGTGGGTTGGGCATTCTCTGAATTCTTGTACTAGCCATAACTTAGAATACAAATGGCAAGATGTTGGCAGTACTAAATATTAAGAAAGCTTTTCAGAACTTAAGTTCAGTCCTCTGCACAAACATGGGTGGGAGCCCCAGACCAGGGGGCTATAGGAGCCGACACAATGGGGGAGCCAGTGGGCCCTCCCTCCTTCATGGGTGCGAAGCCGTGTTTTCATCATCCTGGCTGCTGCGGCTGGGGCATTCCAGGGTCATTGAGACATTCTCTTTCTTGTTTACTTTGGAGGCTGCTTTGTGCCTGTGCCACCTTTTTGGGCTAACATTATTTTACAGTCTTCACAAGAACAGTTAAGTTGTGAGAGAGACAGATTTCGTTGACGAATTGTGTATGCCGATGTGATGGTGCACCCTTTTTTTTCTTCTTTCTTTTTTTTCGGAGCTGGGGACCGAACCAGGGCCTTGCGCTTGCTAGGCAAGCGCTCTATCACTGAGCTAAATCTCCAACCCCTGATGGTGCACCCTTTTAATCACAGCCATCCAGAGGCAGAAGAGGCTAGCCTGCTCTACGATAGTTCTAGGATAGCCAGGACTATCCACCTTCCCAGGCTTGTTTGCTTGTATGCATCTGCATGGTCAGAGGTCAGCTCTGTAGTCAGTTCTCCATTTTTATATAAATTCTAGTCGACCAAACTGAGGTTGCTGTCCTTGTATGATAAATAAATGTCTTTACCTGTTGGCTGAGCTATCTAGCTGGTCCTGGATAATGGTTTTTGCATGTGTTGCTGTTTTTGTTATCCTGGTTACTAAGGAGGCAGGACAAGAGTTCAGTTTTCATGAGCTAAACTGAAGACTGGCTATATAACTGACCGGAATTAACCAGCCATGCTTTTCTTTCAGCCTGTCAAGTTAGCTGTTGTTTGCAGAGATGGTCAAGTTCATCTGTTTGAACACGTATTAAATGGGTAAGTAAGAGGTCTTACACTTAGAATCGCTTGTTTCTATGCTCCTCTGGTTATAATCCCACCTCATGCTCTGTATTGCATTCCTTCTCGTCCTTTTAGATTGTTGTGAGAGCAGTTTGGGGTGATAGGCCATGCTATTTCTTTGTGGTTAAGAGAGTGCCTCTCCATGGGTATATATAGTGAATATTGGTGATAGTAATGAAAATTTGGGAGGGACTTGCTTGTGGGCCAGTGTGATCTGGGACTCGTTTTATCTTCCAGGGTGGTTTATTTGCCTGTGTTTGTAGGTATGTCACTCAGTGAAGTGTCCCTGTTCTGTTTTCCTGATTCCAAGGAGTAGGTAGAACTAGGAAAGAAGGGTGCACTTACTGTAGAACATTCTGGAGGGCAAGGATCTTGTCTAGAATACACAGTGCCAGGGCTTGGTCTCTGGCATACCAAGAAGGGTTAGAAATAAAAGCTCAGGAAGTTTGTGTCTCCTTACAGTTAGCTCTCTTAAAGAATAGCATTTCATGTGTAGTATTGAGGATTTGGCTCGCAGGGTGTGCCGGGAATGCTTTCCAGTCGGTAGGTAGTGCTGCTGAAGATTGTCACGGTTCTCTTTGGCACAGGTGGGCCATTGAAGTCTGTTTGTTTGTTTGTTTGTTTGTTTTGTTCTAATTATTTTACAGATGTGGGTGTTTGCCTCCATGCGTGTATGGGTGTCACTTGCATGTCTGGCGTACACTGGGGCCAGATGAAGGTGTTGGATCCCTTGGAACTTTTGAGTTGCCATGTAGAGTCTGGGAATCAAACCTGAGTCCTAAAAGAGTAGCCAGTGCTCTTGCCTGCTAAGCCATCTCTCCCTCCCCCTTGGAAGAGTTTTAGGCAGAGGATTTGTGACCTAAGTAAGGTTCAAGAGAGTTATTCTGTCCAAGATGTTAAAAATAATTTAAACAGAGGCAAAGGACGAGTTAGAGTACCAGAAAGCAGTTGGAAAGGTGACTTAGAGCTGAGATGCTAAATACTGAGGGCTTTTGGGGAAGAAGTGGGGTGGTAAGGCTGGTGCATCGGGGGAAAGGGGGTGGTTGGGGTGCAGCGAAGGGCCTCATTCCAGAGTCAGAAGGCTCTGCAACCTGAGTATGTGAGCCAGCACAGGGCAGTGCCCAGAGAAGACTGGAGGGGTGCGATCAGTTCTTAGCTGGATTATCAGACGTGAGGCTTTGAGGGTAGCTGTGTTAGGGTGCGAGTATGACGCCTGACATTCAGAACGGTGGGAGCTCATTTGGCTTTGTCTTGGTGTCTGACAGTATGGGACAGGGGGGCGAAATAGTTTGAGGGCTAGTGTTGGTAGCATGTGAAGGTTTGAAAGAGACTTGTGAGTTTTTTGGCCACTTGTGCTGTGGAGATGAGGGCAGGGTTTTGTGTTGTGACTTGATTCTCTAATCTTACTTTCCCTTTACTCCTAGACACTGCAAAAAGCCCTTGACTTCAAATTGCACAATTCAGGTGGCAACACCTGGAAAGGGCAAGAAGGCAACACCAAAGCCCATCCCTATTCTAGCTGCTGGCTTTTGCTTAGACAAAATGTCCTTACTGCTTGTGTATGGCAGTTGGTTTCAACCTACCATCGAGCGACTGGTAAGTAGATGCTGCCTCAGATACAACAATGCAGATTTCCAAACAGGTTATTTTGGTTCCTCATTGGAATACTTAGAGAAAAGTAACATTCTCCTCTAATTAGAAAACTTTCAGGGGTTGGTTTTATTTTTCAGAATTTTTTTCATTTTTCTTTACCCAACAAATATTGAGTGCTACCTCTTCCTCTTGTTATTTTGTTCTAAGGAATCTGATGTTTCCTATATAACTAACTCTAAAATAGTCCTAGTTCTTACTTCTACTGCATACTGTTTTTGACCTGGGGGTCAGCGTGAGTGACTCAGGTTGAGTTCTGCTCTTTCTTTTTTTTTTCCAGAGCTGGGGACCGAACCCAGGGCCTTGTGCTTGCTAGGCAAGCGCTCTACCACTGAGCTAAATCCCCAACCCCGAGTTCTGCTCTTAATACAGAAAATGCAATGCTTACTGGTGGCCCTTAGTGGCATCCATTGTATTCTCTGAGTAGAAAGCTACTGGAAGTGCCCTGACATTTTTATACTACAGAATATTCTGTAAAGACTTGCAAGTCCTTAGTCTTGTCCAGTAAGTGCTTAAGTTTGATTTTATAATGTTTTAGTTAGTAAGGCTCCTAGGGAGCCAGCTAAGCTCTCTTGAGTTTATTACAGAACATTCTGTTTTCTTATAATGCTAAGAGTCAAACTCAGAGAGCCTCATTCATGCTAAACCTCTGTACCTCTGACACAGGCTCTTGTTAGTAACCCTGGCTGGCCATGAGTGTGGAAGGGGCTCTACTGCTTCTGCCTCTGGGTGTTGGGATTTCAGGTGTCTGTCAATCCAAGAAATACTGTGAACAATTGACTGTATACATACATACAGTCTAATTAAACGAGGATAAGATGGTGCTGGAAACCCACCTGCTGGCGGTGCGCTCCCTTCCAATAGTAGCCTCTGTTGTCTGTCTTTGGATTTTACAGATACTAACTTTCCAGGCACGTGGTGTTTTAAAAGTGATCCTGACTAGCTCCCAAATGAGACAGAGACTATAAGATTTATTGGAAGTCCAGCCGTATTCTCTCTCCTGCTCAGCATTGGTGGACCAGCTTTTATTGATGGGGTTGGGGGGGGGGGATTGGCATTTGAATAATACAAGAATAGTATTCATATAGTGTACAGTAACATTATGCCCACATAGAACTTTCTGGGACTTAAGTAATTTTCATGTGGCTCCTGTTCCCTCATTGAGCATCGTGCCTAGACATACAGATCCCTCTCAGAACAGCTTGTTAGTTTAGTAAGCAGTGCCATCCTCAGCTTGCTTGTAGGACAGACTTGTTAGGGTAGGACTCAGTGGTTTGATCTGGATACCTTCTTGTGTAAATGAAAGCTATAAACTGATGTGCAGGTTCAAGTGGTCCATAAGCAGGGATGTGAGCACTGTACCAGGGCCTTCACGCCATGCTTCTGCTTGGCTGCCGTGTCCCAGTGCTGACTGGCCGACTGGCCGCGTGCTCTGTGAAAGCAGCGCCATGGTGACTGCTTGGTTTGACAGTCTTCTCTTTTCCTTCCGACTCCCTTTGAAAAACTTTGTCCAGGCTTTGAACTCCAAAGATACTCATATATGTTTGGAAAGAGACATTTCAAATTGCTGGGCTCCAACAGTAGAAACTGCTATAACCAAGGTGAGTACATCATAGGTTTTATGTTAAAAATAATAGATTGGTTAAATTGAGTTGAATATAGTGAGTGCTGCTGGATTCGATTGACTTCATTTATTTTTTTCTTCTGTCTTCTGAGTTAGTTTTGGTATTTGGTCTAGATTAAAACTCGTGATTCTTCAGGCTCAGTGTTGGGGTTACAGGTGTGTGCACTACCGTACCTGTCTCTTGTATTGTCTACTGCTCTCCTCTTTATGCCTCTGTCTTAGAAGTGTGGGACTGCATGTAGACATAGGCATTGCAAAGCTACCCCGCTGTGCTATTGGTGTGGTACATGGTGGTCTGGACGGGGAACTGTGTAGGATTGAATGTGATTAGCAGATTTCAGGATTGCTTATCCAAGCTTGATAGAACACAGCTGTGGTTAGCAAAATGTTTCAGGGAATATCAATCCACAGTAGTGCTGGAGTCCTTGCCACTTGGACTGTCATTGTGGCAGTCTGCTCTGAGTGTGATTGCTGTAGACATGAAGATACCTGTTGGTATGACATGGGAAGGAAGCCAACTCCTGCTGTGATGATATCCACACGGTTTCGCGTCTGGCTGAGTTTCAGAGATGACACCTTTCTCTTGGCTGTCTGAGCATGGTTGGCAAAGATTTAATTCTGGAGGTTGTAAGATGTATAACTTGAACATTTTTAAAAAATCACACAGTATTTGGTAGGCTTTATTTTTTTTTTTTCTTGGTTTGTACTCTAAATGAGATCTTGTAAACTTTAAAACCAGGGGCTTTTAAGCAGTATTTTAAGTTTATTTGCCAATGTTGAGTTAACAAGTTTGCCTTGAACTTCAGTTGTGGTGAGTACATTGCATTTGCACTGTCTGATGCAAAGGCCTTTGGGGGCTGCTTGCTTCTGTTAGTAGGAAGCACAAGAACTAAGTTACATCTTTCCCACACCCTGGTACTGTCTGTGGCAGGTGAAAACACCGGTAATGAATTCCGAAGCAAAAGTCTTGGTGCCTGGGGTTCCTGGACATCATGCTCCAATCAAGCTGCTGCCTGCCCAGCCCAAAGAGGCGGAGAACAAGAGGAAACTGGGCGGTAAAGAGGTAGTGACCGCTTGCTCGGGTTGGAGGGTTGAGAAATTGTGGGGTGTGGTAGGCCGAGCCAGAGCTGGTTTTCAAGAGACCTGCAGAGTTTACTGCTATTCTCCGGTCTTTTAACTGAAAGCAGATTTTATCATTCCTCATAGCTGGGCAGATAATTGAATAGATATAAGTCAGGGTTTGCTGTGATGACTTTCATTGGGTTTCGCATATTGCTGAGTTCCCATGATGCCTCTTCTCTTGGCTGTCTGAGCAACCCTGGCTGGTTCTATGGCCGTTGCTCTAGTACAGTGATGGTCATGGTTACTTACAGGGCTATATAAACTTTGGCGTTTTAAAAGTTGATTATTCTGTGTGTGTGTGTGTGTGTGTGTGTGTGTGTAAGTGTGTAAGTGTGTAAGTGTGTAAGTGTAAGTGTGTTCTGCCTGCCTGCCATGTGTGTTGAGGTTGAGAACAACCTGGCATAATTTTTCTCTTCTTCCACCTCATGGGCTCTGGGAATTACGTCAGGTTGGTGGGTTTGGTGGCTTCTTTGCCTTACCTGCCTGAGCCATCTTGCCAGCCCAACTCTGTTTGCGACAACCTTGAGTTGATGGAGTTGTGAGGGATAGCTGTGTTAGGGAATGCTTACATGGTGATAGCTCTTTGCTTATACCTTAGTAGTAAGATGCCAGGTCCCTTCCTTTTTTTAATCTCCCCCAGAGGACTTGTGATCTATATATTCAGGGCATGTGCCTCTCTTGTCTTTTTTTTTTTTTTTTAAGTAAAATTCTTTAAAATTTTATTTGTATAGGTGTTTTGCCTACAAGTGCATCTGCATGCTGTGTGCAGTGCCTGCAGAGGCCAGAGGAGGGCATCAGAATCATTGAAACTAGTGCTTTAATGATAGTTAGGAGTTGCCATGTGAGTGCTGGCGATCGAGCTGGGGTCCTTGGGAGAGCAGTTTAACTGCTGAGCTATCTCTTCAGTCCCCAATGTGGCTCTTAGGTAGTTGTTTTTTGTGAGACGGTGGGAACTTTTTTCACTTTTTTTTTTTTTTTTTTTTTTTGTTGGTTCTTTTTTTCGGAGCTGGGGACTGAACCCAGAGCCTTGCGCTTCCTAGGCAAGCGCTCTACCACTGAGCTAAATCCCCAACCCCTTTTTTCACTTTTCTTGCACAGTACTGCGGTGTTGAGAATGTCTCTCTGTGCAGGAGGTGTTTAGTCCTTGTCTGGCTAACTTAGCCACATTTGCATTCTATAGGCTACCATCGAGGAGCGCCTTGGTGCCATGGATCTAGATAGAAGAGGAAAGAAGGATGACCTTTTGCAGACAAACAGCTTTCCAGTCCTTCTCGCGCAGGGCTTAGAAAGCAATGACTTTGAAATGTTAAATGTAAGTATTTCTACAGACTTTCAGTGAATTGAGAAAATAAAAGCTATTGAACTGATACTCATAGAATGAGTAGTCATTGTATAGCAACACGTGACTTAATTTTTTGTCAATTTAGTCAGAGGTTAGTTATGCTTGGTGGCAATACACAGTCACCAACCTACCATGGGGATATGTTAATTCTCCTAAACCTGGAATGCATTTTCTCATAGAAATGCTATTTTGAATTGTTGGGTTATTTAGGCTTTAGTTCACAAAAGCCTGTATAAAGTGCAGCTGAACCTTAACACTCAGCATTTTAGATCACAATTTATATTTCTTTCTGTAGGAAAATGCGTTCCTGAGTTTTTACTCTGGATTCCAGAAACTTATTTCCCCTGGCCGTGAGGGGCCAATGAGGTAGAACCTTGGTGATGGGTAGGAGTTTGGGGGGGAGATTGAAGAGGGTGGGGGTTATGTTGTTTGTTGTTCAGCTCTAGAAACTTAAGGAAGCACTGATAACACCTGTGTAAGCTGGCGACGGCATGCGCGAAGCTGCTCTGCTGGGCGCTTAGACTCGAAGTTTACATGGCAGGCCCTAAGCACCGCCTGGTCAGATTAGTGTGACTTCATTCTTTCAACGCTTCCTTCATGACTTAGCAGAATTAGTGCAGTCAGTAGAGATGACTTTAAATTTGTGACCCGTGAATGCTATCTCTGATTTTCAAATTGATTTCAATGTGATTATCTAATAGTTCTTTATAAAATAATTTGTATAAAGAGGAATCCAGCAAATCTAAAAACCTTAAATTACTTTCTAAGTAGTTTCTGATGTATTTTAGGTGATTTTTAGTTTAGCATGTCTTGGAAACCTAGACAAATTTGATGAAAAATAGTCTGTATAAAACACTTTGGCAGTGCCTTTGAATGTGGTACAGATTGCCTGCGATCAATGGTTATGTGATTATGATCTGAAACCTTCCTCAACGGACGAACCAGGTTGTAGAACAGTACAATAGACCATCAGAAACCCACCTGTCAGTCATAAGCTCCCACAAATGCTTGCCTGTCCATCATGTGTTCATGCTTCTGCAGGTGGGGTAAAGCTTAGCAATGGCCAAACGCTGTTCCATCCCTAAATAGGCCTTTGGAATGCCTAGCAAGAGCTAGCAGCAATTAAGAAGTGTTTGGTTAAACATGTGAGTGCAGGTATGTCAATGGAAATCACAGGGTAAAGGAATAAATGATGGAGAATCAGCAGCATCTGCCCTTGAAGACATGTTAGATGCTGGAGATACTCGTTAATCTCAGCAGGAGAGGTGAGGCGAAGATCAAGGCCAGTCTGGTGTGCATAGCCAAGGATAGTCGGCTACACAGAGAGATCCTGTCTCAAAAAAAGACAATGGTAGATATTGTAGTACACATAGAAGGATGAGGCAGGAGGATTGTGCTTTTCTTTCTTTTTTTTTTTTTTTTTTGGTTCTTTTTTTCGGAGCTGGGGACCGAACCCAGGGCCTTGCGCTTCCTAGGTAAGCGCTCTACCACTGAGCTAAATCCCCAGCCCCGGATTGTGCTTTTCAAGCTAGCCTGTTTGTAACATAGCAAGAGGCTATTCCAGCAAACCAGCTCAAAGTGTTAGAACATGAAACAGAATATCACTGTGGCACAGCGTGCTTCAAGCTGAAAATGTGTGCTTACATCACAGAGTTTTTACCCAATGTATAAAAATAACAAGACGTCATTTAAAAAGCCAGGAGAGATATGAGCAAATGACAGTCAAATGGACAAAGGAATGTGTAGCAAGTGTTCGTTGTTAACGTTTACATTTGTTTGCTTGCTTCTTGTAAATGCCAGCGAGTGCCATAGAGGGCATGTGGAGGCAGAGGACAACTTTGGGAGTTGCTTCTGTCCTTCTATCATGTGGGTCCTAGGGGTCCTAGGGTTGAACTTCAGTTGTCAGACTGGGTAGTGAGATCGTTTGCCCTCTGAGCCATCTCACCAGCCCTTATGTGGAAAAGGGTTTGTTTTAATGACATTAATCATCACAGAAAGGCAAAACAAAATCAGTTGAGATTTTGACACCATATATCTGCTATATATTGTTTAAAATTTAAAAAGATGACATTGAATTGTCAAGATACTTTGCAGCTGAGAACCGTGCCTTGCTGTCACAGTGTGTAATGGAGTGAGTCTGCCTTAGAAAAAACTTTTGTTAAATGCGGGATGCAGCTTCTGTGCAAGTCACTGTCGTGCTCAGATCACCAAGAGGCCGATGAGCGTGTTCTTGCAGAGTCTGGTGCCTGAGTGCTCATCGCTGCGTAGACAGCTTTCTAGATCTAGCAATGCAAGGACTGTGTATGCTGCTTGCAGACTGATGACGTGGATGAATAGCTGGGCATATGTTCAGTGTCATTGTTACAGTTTCCTATCAGCATGTTATGCTTAGTAGAGTAGGTTTTTCTTGTTTGTTTTTATTGCTGATGCGCAAACTCAGGGCTCTGTGCTGGTGGGGCGCTTACTGGGTTCCGTCTTTGGTTGCTTTGTTGTTATTGTTGTTGAGTTGGTGCAGAACTGGGCAGTGTCTAGACCTGACCACTGGCAATTGTGTGCAGTTTTTCCTTCTTTTCTTTACCTTTTTATTTCTTTTTCAAGCAGTGCTGAAATCAAGCCCATGGCCTTATATATGCAGGGCAAGTAGTCTACCATACAACTTTAAAACAATTCTTTTTTTTTTTTTTCTTTTTTTCGGAGCTGGGGACTGAACCCAGGGCCTTGCGCTCGCTAGGCAAGCGCTCTACCGCTGAGCTAAATCCCCAACCCTAAAACAATTCTAAGACACTATGTTGGTGACTTGGCCAGTCAGTCTGGCCAAGTATGTGATCTTCCTACCTTAGGTAGCCTCCAGGGAGCTGGGGTAGCAGTGCCTGCCACTGCGTTAACCTCATAGTTAGCTTAGTCAAGAACTATTAGATCAGGACATTCTCTGCCTCAGTTTCCCAATGACTGTATAATAAATATTCCATATGCCTATGAAATTATGTGATGTTTAAAGATAGTATTTGGTGGAGTCGTGTTGGTGTAAAAGTCATTTTTACAAGCAAGTAAAATCTGATGGGGATTCTGAAAGGATTCTAAGGAACAGGAAGAAATAGCTGGAAGCTGACTTACTATGTCTGCCTTTGGTGCCCTGTTCCTTAGATATAAAGCCTTTGGGAAGGAAGGTCGCACGAGTCAATGAGTGGGCTCTTTTCTCACTCTCACCTTTCCTGTTCCTCTGACATAAAACACCGATCTCCTTTTTCTACAACCTAGAGTTGAATCTGGCCTTCTCCCAGAGATAAAGCCTTAAAGGGATTTGTTGAAGCACCTGTTACTGTAATCATTCGATTGGTTTACATTTTTATCAAATGACAACAGTTTAAAAGAGCTCTCTTTGAAACAGAAGCTTCCTTAGGTCACTCTGTGGACAGCTCTAATGTAGTGAAATGTAAGTTGGAGAGCATCCCTAGAGTGGCACATGCTGGTTTCTAAGTGTCTGGAGAGGCCGATGTTCTGAGTGTCACCTGCAGGCAGCTTTACCTGACTTCTCGTTTGATTTGCCCAGTTCAGTCCATGCTCTATCCCTTGGTCTCTCCAGTCCGTACATAAGCATTTTTAGGTACTGTATCCTTATTGGAAGTGTGCTTGTCTTAATTGTCAGTTATTTTTTCACAGAAAGTGCTTCAAACTAGGAATGTAAACCTGATAAAGAAGACTGTGCTGAGGATGCCCTTGCATGCTGTCATCCCACTGCTGCAGGAGGTAACTGCTGCTGTTTAAAGTGAGCCCGGGGATGCTGTGTAGACTGTGCTGGTGTGGGGTTGTAACTAAGTAGCCCACCATGGAACCCCACTTTCTTTGTTTTCTTTCTCCATTTATACCTGTGAAGTACTCTGTGTGTTTTTTTCCCTCTGTTTGGATGTGAATTGGAGAGAATATTAAGATTACCTAAGAGGACCAGCCTCTGACACCAGAGTAACTTGCATGACTCCTGCAAGAGCTAGTTCTGCCTTTTCTTCAGTAACTATTAACTGTGTTAACAAAGACGGGGAGTCGTTAGGCTAAGAGAGGGAGGGAGTGGCACAGTGCAGAAACCCAGACAGTAAGCAGCGGGGGCACCAAGTGTTGAGATGGAAACTCGGGACCAGCATTCATTCTGGGTGTCAGGGACAGTAGATTCCTCAGGCCATCAGTGTGCTGGATTCAGTTTAAGTGTTCATTTACTAGTTATAGTAGGGAAAACTTAATTTCCTTTAAAAGTTTATTTTGCAATATACTTTTATTTTCTAAAAGTATAGTTCTATTGAAATAGTAGAAGACAAGGTGTCTGTTCTTAAATGTTAGACAGAAGGACGAATGCTCTGTGACAGGAGCTGTGCTTGAGAAGTTATGTCTGTGACACGATGAAGTGCTGTGAGAGTTGTTAG
The DNA here is from genome assembly GCF_021556685.1 of Rattus norvegicus. Taxonomy (NCBI): domain Eukaryota; kingdom Metazoa; phylum Chordata; class Mammalia; order Rodentia; family Muridae; genus Rattus; species Rattus norvegicus. The sequence goes on along the minus strand of NC_141539.1, from coordinate 30,102,546 downwards.
CAGTGTATGCTATTTTTACACCATTGGCAGGAAAATTTAAAAACTGTAGAGACGTCAACTCATGTATTGGGTTATTGTCTGTTCCAAATTAAAATCTGCTTTCCCTGCATTTTTCCATACTTTTTATGTATTTTTAAAATGGACATACTGTTTATAAACCATGAAGTTATTAACTCTTTCCTAATATACGATGCAGTTGTTAAAATGAATAACATATTCATACATCGTCTCAGTGTCAATCCAAGAAGCATCTTGTACCCATTAGTGGTGACTGTGTACCCACCCCATGCCTTCCTGTTATAGCAGTCACAGTCTATATTTAGTTGCTGTGCGTTTGTCTGTTGAACTTTCATTCAAACCTTAACCTATATTTCTGTCATGTAATTACTCTTATGAAAATGAATTCAAATTTGTTGTGCTGAGTAAAAATAGCTTGCCAGGTGGGATAGCTTGTACACAGCCATCATTGCATTTGGGGAACTGGTGGAGAAAGCTTGTCTTCGGAGTGCTGATGTTAACTGTATTTCTCTCCTTTAGCTTACGAAGAGGCTGCAGGGACATCCCAATAGGTAAGCTGTTTCAGTGACCTGAGTTTCTGGTTTGACACAGAGACTTACTATGTAACTTACTGGCCTAGAATGCGGGTGTGCGCTGCTGCTCTGAGCTAAACGACTGTTCTGTAGAGGAATTAAGAGCAGCAGCATTCATCCGGCACACACTTTAAGCCTAGCACTCTGGAGGCACAGGCAGTGGCTCTCTGAGTTCAAGGCCGGCCTGGTCTTTATAGGTGGGCTCAAATGTGATTATAAAATGGAAAATCATTTGAGTATATTTGGATGGTTGTTACTGTCCTTGAATAAATTAATTATATGAGGTAGAGCCTGGTCTTCAGTTTTGAAATATTAATTGGGTTTGCGGGGGGTGGGACTGTCCTGCTTATTGCTAGAATCTGCAAAAGCCAATATATTACAGACATTTTTATTAGATTCACCTGTGACAGAACAGAGAGGGCCGGGGACATACAGTGTTTGGCAGGCGCCTTCCTTCACAGATCTCCTGACCTAGTTTGTTGTTTGTTTTGTATCAGTGAGCTTGCCCTTTACTTGCGTTTCTCTTCTTTGCTAGTGCTGTTTTAATGGTCCAGTGGCTGAAGTGTGTGCTGACGATTCATGCGTCATACCTGTCCACGGTAAGTCTTTTCTGAGGGTGAGTAACCGATTAGGCTTTGGTAAGGGTTAGAGACTTTTGTTTATCCATCATCATCATCATCATCATCATCATCATCATCATCATCATCATCATCATGGTTTGGGGTGGGGAGGCTCAGTCTGTAGTCCTGCCTGTCTTAGGATTTGCTCTGTAGACCAGGCTGCCCTGGGACGTAAGGAGCTCTGCCTGCCCCTGCCTCCAGAGTGCTGGGATTACAGGCGTGCACCATCACCTCCTGGGAGGAGGTAGATTCTTACAGCAAGCCTTTATCTCAGCACTTGGGAGGCAAAGGTGGCCTTCTGTGAGTTCAAGGCCAGTTTGGTCTACATAGTGTGTTTCATAATGACCAAGGCTATGTTGCACAGAGAAACCCTGTAATAAAACACCAAAATAGATAAATAAATCAAATAAATGAAAAAGATCTTAATGCCAGGAAAATCATCTTTTTCTGTTACACTGTGATTGGACTCTGCACACATTGGTATATTTGCATATGTTTGCTATGTTTTGAGTTTTTAATTTTAAAGAAATTATGTTGTATGTGTATCTCTGTGTTGGGGGTTGCCCATAGTGTGAAGTGTGGACATCAGAGGACAATGTAACTCTGTACCATGTGGGTTTTGGTGATCAAAGTCAGGTCATCAACAGCTTTACTGTGCCGTTTCACCGGCCCGCATTAAGATTTTCCTTTATTTTATTTTATGTGTCTGAGTACTTTGTCTGCATATATACATTTATGCCAGATGCCTGTGGAAGAGGGCATTGCGTATCCTGGATCTGGAGTTACCAGTGACTGAGCCACCGGGTGTGTTTTGGGACCTCAACCTCAGTCCTCTAACTGCCAAGTCCTCTCTGCAGCCCCATCCCACGGGTTTTGTTTTGTGTTGGGGCAGGGTTTCACTCTGTAGCCTGGGGCAGGCCTGGAACTCTCTGTATGGCCATCTGTTTGTACTCCCGCTGTGTCTGCTGCAGCCCAAGTGCTGCTATTAGAAGCATGAGCCATCACACACAGCTGTCAGGTTGTACCCTACAAACAAAATTATAATTTTATTTGCTTAGCAGTTTATGGTACATTTTCCTGAAAAGTTTTAGCATTTAGCTTAAGGAAAATGTTCCGTAATTAAGTTATAGGTCCCCTCTCCTTATGTGTATATATATCATATGTGTGGGACTACACACGTGCACATGTTAGATTTGTGTGGAGACCCCAGGTTGGTGTCACGAATCTTCCTTTATCACTCTTCCGCCTTACTTGAGGGAAGGTCTCATTCACACCAAGGCTTGCCAGCCCATTCTAGAAGGCTGGTGTTGGGGCGGGTGGCCACTCCTGCCTGACAGTGGCACGGGTTCTGGGGTCTGCTGGTGCAGCTCAGCCTGCCTCTCCTCTACAGGCTCACGAATGTCCTGCCTGCACTGTGGCCGGCTCTTCCTCATCTTAGCTCCTCTCCTCAGTGCTTCTAAATGGGCACACATTCTGTTGTACATCCCGGGTGAACACTGATAGGATGCTGGAGAAGGGGGGAGACAAGCAATAATTGTTTTGTGTTCCGATGTTGGGAATGAGGCCAGGAAAGTCTAACTTAAGAGCAGAGTATAGGATCCTCCCCCATCTACAGGGACAGTAGAAGGTTTCCTGCTGAATTAATTCTTCGGTGTGACTAATAGGAGTGATCTGTACAATGTTGTGGGTGAGGTTCACCTTGTCCTCCATTGCTCTGTCCTGACAGTGGGGAGGAGCTCCTGGTGCCTCAGAGCCTATGGCAAGTGTAGGTGATGTTCTGGATACTGGGCAAGAGTCAGAGGAAAGACCTCTCAGCTAAGAGATGTGCAGTGGTTATCAACCTTCTGTTGAAAGTTTGTTGTTGGAAAGGCTGTGTCCAAACCCTCGCTGTTGCTAGAACTTCTGACACCTCCTTATATAGGGCTGGCTCCTGGGCTAGGCTGAGCGTGGTGTGTCCTCTTGAGAATGTGATGATGCCGAGTGGTTACTTGTCTGTTTTGTTGTAGCTGCCTGACCTGGTGCACCAGTTGGGAACACTCTACCAGCTAATGGAAAGCAGAGTCAAAACTTTCCAGAAGCTCTCACACCTGCATGGGAAGCTCATTCTTCTCGTCACGCAAGTGAGCAAATCAGATGATCTTGGGCTCAGAGCTGGGTGTGAGAGTGGAGAGGGCAATGCAGAGTTACCCAAGCAGTAAGAGACTAAGTTCAATAAGAAGTTGGCAAGTCAGAGCCCCGGCTTTAACCTGTGACTTCCTGAGTGGCAGCAGAGAAGCCTGACTGTCCATGCCTGCTGCTTGCGCAGCACAGGCAAGCACTCACCAACTATATGCCCAGTCTCTCCCCAGTGTGCTGGGCTCAGCTTGTTACTGTGCGCAGTGAGTCACAGGGGCTCACAGGGGCTCGCTCACAGTCTGGTGCAGTGAGGACTCTCACCACTGCACGCGCAAGGCTTCTGGACACTAGAGCCATTTCCCCTTTTGTATTTGTCTTCAGTTTGTTCCAAGTTGGTTTGGGTCCTTCATTCATTTGGAGGAGGGCAGTGGGAGAGGGTGGACTGGATGCTGAGTGTGTTGTTGTCTATATGTGGAATAAGGTTATAATTGCTTTATAACTCTTCTTTCAGGTTACAGCATCAGAAAAGACGAAAAAAATGCCCTCCCCTGGACTTAAGGCAAAATTGGTGTATGAAGAAGGTAAGGGCTGGAGTAGGGCTGGCGGCCAGCGGTCTTCGTTTTCTCTCAGTCATGTGATTCCCTTACCTTTGTAGAAACGCCCATGGACTCTCTTCTTTTTAAATTAATGTTTTAGGTTAGCATTTGGAATGATGGGTTTTGTCATGGAATTTTTAAACATACATGTGTCCTCATGTAGTTTTCACCTGTTTCCCCCACCTCACTGCTTTTCCCCACATCACCTCCCCTCAACCTAGGTAGTCCTCTCTTCTGCTTTGTTACCACTCCTTGAAGAAAGACACTAACCCCAACCCCCAACACACACACCACACACACACCACACACACCGGTTCTTAGGAACGTCTTACTATTTTGCATTTATAAGTTGGCATATGTACACACGTGCATCCTTTTAAACCTAGTTTCTGCATGTAAGTGAGAATGTGAAATCTCGCCGCCACATCTCTTGAAAATAGACAAACTTCTGACAAAACCCAAGAGAAGCAAGCAACTGGCATGTGGTCTGTGACGGGTGCTAGTCAGAGAGGCTGAAGAAGAACTTGAGTGTAGGAGACTATGGTGTTGGTGAACAAGAATGACGATGACCAAAACCGACTTAAAAGCCAGTTGTTCCAAAATGTACCAAGAAATCTGCTAATACCGTGATCAGTTGAACATTCCCCTGGAGAACACTAAGCGTAGAGATGAGTTTGAAAGTACACATCTTCAATGACAAAGCACCCACGGGGTTACAAGGAATTTCCTCATCTTAAGTGGGGAAGCCAGTAACCAGTTAGCAATGTACTTTTTATTTCTTCCCAATGTCAAAGCCCTCCAGACCTTGGACTTCACATACATTATCCTTCGGCACAATAGAACCCGCAGTCGGCTGTTGTTAGTAGGTGCTGTGCACATCAGCAGGTGTCTTGAGCACCAAGACCAGCAGCGAACAGTCAGCGTTACTATACCCAAGGACTGTTCAGAAAAACCTCGTTATAGCAGCAGTCAAAACCAGGAATACTGGAAACATGTGAGGTAGAATGTTTATAGAGAATAGTAATATAATAATAATAATAATAATAATAATAATAATAATAATAATAATAATAATAATACCTCTATAAACTTAAGGCTATCCCGGTAATTTTCCCTGTATTTTAACGTTGTTAGTAACTTCCAAATTACTTTGTTTAATAATTTTGCTTGCTTGAGTCAGTCAAGAAAATCACAGGGATTGTGACATAGAGGAGGAGCAGGGCTGGAAGGCTTCTCTTGCACATCCCGACTGAGCCCTGATGTCTAGAACTGTGCCAGGCTGTTGGTAGGCGGCATCCATGGCAGGCTCAGTGTCAGGTCTGACTGCCTGTCAGGAAATGCTGCAAACACTGACTATGAGGTGCAGAAGACTGCTGTGTCACACTGGTCATTCTGCTTTTCATGCCTTAAAGCCTACGAAATGTAAAAGTGTAGTGACTTTAGAGAAGTGCAAACTACAGCATGAGTGAGGTAGTACTTCATGCAGTGACACATTTTAAATGTCAGCGTTGAGATTCGATGTTGGCAAGAGTTTGGGGTGTGGGAGCTCATGGGGGCAAGGGTATGGATTTATGTGTTTTGTATAGGGCAGCTTTGTAAGGCGTCGGGATTGAAGGTTGCTGTATTCACTTTCATTTGGATGCTTCTAAGAGTCTGACTGAGTGCTGCATCATGGCCAGCAGAGCCTAGGCATGCTTGAGGGACCTCTGATGGGTCTGTATGGTCTGATGTCTTCTGGGCTCTGACTGCTTGGAGCTAGATTTTCTTAAGAAAATTTAAATGGAGTACCAAATCTTCAAAAGTTGGAGGAAGCAGACACTTTTCTCCCCCATCCTCACCCTTTGGAAAAAATTTTTCATTAAAATAGATAGCAGGTAGACAGCATTATTTGTAATTGCATTATATATTTTGACATTTAAAAATTGGATTTTAATTTTTAATGAGATAAGTATCTCATTATGAGACTTAGCTCATAAATAAAACCATTGGGGGACCTCAGGTTTGAAAATGAGTATGTTATGACTGGAGAAAAACAACTTTAAAGCACTTCTGAAAGAAGAGTTATGTAGGTTTGACATCACGGTCTTATTTATGGAATACTGTGGTGACTACAAACAACGGTTCTTCATTAGCGGGGTCCCCTCAGCACACACAGCATGTAATCCGACCTACACAGCTTACGTACGGCTGCAGTGTTCCTCACCACTGTATAGCAGCATGCATGACAGACAGTGTATGTCACATGGTGGCTCTGTAGGGGAATGGGCTCAGATACGGCACACAGTGGCTTACAAAACTTATTTTATTTTGAATAAATAAGTGTGGCCAGGATATTTAAGTTAAAGGGTAGGAATACAGTTTTTAGGTATTAACTGCCTTACCGAAAAAAAGAAAAGCAGGGTTTTCTTTTATAGCCCTGGCTTGAACTCAGAGATCTGTCTGCCACTGTCTCCCGAGTCCTGGGGTTAGAGGCATGTACCACCACGCCTAGATTAATTTATGTGTTTGAACATTTCGCCTCATGTATGTGTGCCCAAGCTGTCGTGTTGGTACTGGCAACACAGCCTTAACTTTATCCAGTGTCAGCTTCCTTTTTTTTTTTTTCCTTTTTTTTCCTTCTTTTTTTTAAAAACCCAATTATGTATAAAATGTTTTTGCTTATTCAAACCAGCCTTGACCTGGCATTAAATCTGGTTTGTAAAAGTCTTTCGTATCTTAATGTTGGAGTGGGAATTTACTGAAGAGACACCATTTGATTCCATAGAATGCTCCTGTGTGTGATTGTGGATTTGTGTTTTGTATTTGTTTGTTTTTTAAGATTTATTTATTTCCTTTATGTATATAAATGTTCTTTCTGCATGTGTACCTGCGTGCCAGAAAAGGGCATTAGGTCACATTACAGATGGTCGTGAGCCACCATCTGGTTTCTGGGAATTGAACTCAGGACCTCTTGAAGAATGGCTCTTTAACCTTTGAAGTACTTTAGTTTGTCCTGTAAATGCTGAAATTGTTTTGAACTGGATGAAGGAGGCTGAGTTGGGTTTCCAGTCCCTTTTCATGTAATGTCCACCCCTGCAGGTGGTTTTGTCCTGCCCTCCTCAAGAGCCCGTTCAGTTTGCTCCTCTACATTCCCCAGGTGCTTAGGTAACACTGTGGCTCTGTTATTTTGCACCCCTGAGCATTTCATTTCTCAAACTGTACAATTAACGGCAGGCTGTTTTCCTGTAACTTGTGCTTTTTTGTTACGGGTCAGACCGTGCAGAAGCATTTGTTTTAGATAGATGCATAGCCCACCATTTCTTGTGTAGAATATTTACACACCCTCTGCCTATTGGTGGTCTAAAAATGATTGACTATTTTAAGATAAGATTTTATAGTCTGTTGATACTTGAAATAATGTTTCTAATCTTAGGGCTGGAGGTGGCTCAGGGGTAAAGAGCATGCTCCATTCCCAGCATCCACATCACATACTTAAAGCTGCCTGTAACTCACCTCCCTGGTGCCCTGGGTTCCTGCTGGCCCTGTTCTTACAGGTGTCTACACAAACGCACGCACATTTTATTTTATTTTAAAATAAAAATGAGTGTTAACAGTAGAAGTAGTAAACCGGGTGGTGGTGCACACCTTCATCCCAGCAGGAGGGAGGGAAGGAGGCAGGCAGAGGCAGGCAGATACATTTGAGTTTGAGGTCAGCCTGGCCAACAGAGTGAGTTTTAGGACAGGCAGGGCTACACAGTGACACCCAGTCTCAGAAACACAAGGGGCTTGGGGGTCACAGTAAAGTTAGAAGCTGAATTTGGAAGGAGTATGCCCTATACCTGTAATCTCAGTTTAGGTGACTGAAGCAGGGAGACTGCAAGCTCCAGGCCTGTCCGGGCCACACAAGCTCCTGCTTCAACCATGCGAAGCGCAGAGCGCTCGTTGGCTGCGCATTTGGTGCTCGGTGGCTCGTGTAAGCATTGCTGTCTTTAGCACTGTTCTGCTATTCTCTTTCAGAGTCTTCTGAAGAGGAGTCTGACGATGAAATTCCAGAGAAGGATTCTGATGTGAGTGGTGTTTTCTGGTCTGTCTGGTTTTTGTCCTCACTGTCGGGAAGCTTCATAAACTCCTTTCTTTGCTGTTTCCACCAGGATAATTGGGATGAGGATGAAGAGAAAGACAGTGAGAATGATGAGGCTGTCGACGAAGACAGTGAGAATGATGAGGCTGTCGACGAGGAAGATGAGGACAGAGAAGCGGCGAGTGAGAAAGAGTTGAATGGAGATTCGGATTTAGATCCTGAAAATGAGAGTGAAGAAGAGTGAAGACAGACACAGCCAGTTACACAAGAATCCTGGCTCGCCTTGCCCAGTGCTGTCTATCGCGTCCTCCCAGGGAGGCTTGCCCAGTGCCAGCAGACAAGAGGCCACCATATGCTTCCAATTCACTGAGGCGATTCCCACACCTCCTTCCTGTCCTGAGTGCCCAGACTGTAACTGTGTAAATAAGAGTGTTTCATTCAAATGTTAATAAACTTTACACAGTAAATAGACACACTTTCTGCAATGTACTGACACGAGTGTCCAATATATGGTATATTTTTATAATATAATACTCTAGTGTGCTTGGTTCTATCGGAAACTGACTTGGGGGGTACAGACATGCCATAGGGGGCAGGAATGGACGCTTGTGAAGGAGTCAGGTCTCGTCTCAGGTTAGTATCTTTCATTCGGTCCAAATGCCAAGCAGCATTAACGAATTGTTTTTAATCCGGCACGTCTCGTTTGATACATTTTCATAAAAGATGAAGGGATAACTAAAAGTTCAAGTGAAAATGGTGATTTACAGAAATAAAGTCACGGTCTCCCTAGCTTAGCACTCACTGTGATCTGATCCAGATCTGTTTGGGTGGTTGGAGGGCTTCCCCAAATAACCACTTATTTTTTAAAGTGTCATGTCAGATATTTTTTAAAACAAAACAAAATAATGGTAATTAAAGAAGCAAAGCTTCAGCCATGCTAAGGCTCTTGTCTGCAGACTGTAAAGGCTCATCAGTACACAGATGAGACCTGCTCATCATGCCATTTGTAACCCTCTGTCCTAGCTGCTTTTGAAGGTTTCCATTTTTATTTAAATGACTAATGGATCAGAGAACAATTGTTTATTTTTTTTTCTCTTTGGTTTTAGATAATAACCTTGCTGGAATTTTTTTCCAAAGAGACTATTTTTATAATTCAGTAATTTAACATTTTGGTTCCTTTTCATTACCCGCTCTTAGCAGGGCTAGGGTATCTGTTTATCTTTCAAAATGATAAATCTTACTCAAGATTTTTTATGTATGTATAAATAAGTATTTTGGTGTGCTACACAGCTTTTTCAAATTACCAGTAATTTGTCTTGTTTCTAAAGAGTGGGCCAGTACTAACTCGTTCAGTCAGGGGTGCAGATGGAGAGCTGTCGTCTGCAGAAGGACTGAGCAGATGCGAGGCTTTCCCACCTGTGACTAAGAAAAGTGCTCCCTGGGAGGACTTCCATCAGGGACAGAGCAGGCTGCACAGCCGAAGCGGGAAGGGCATCCTGGGCAAGCTGCTGGTGCGATTGATGTACAGTTGTTCTTTGTCTATAAATGGAGCTGTTTATGGCAATTTAATACCATTCTCTTTGTAAAGTGAATAAATGCTCATCTTTACCCAGCGCGTGTCTCGTGGTGTGTATAGAGAATGTACAGCCATGTGTTTGGGCTTAGGGATCACGGTGTGAAGGGTTTTAAGGTGGTTTCACGCCTAGACTTCACAGGTAAATACTTTAAGGTTTGCTGTGTAATTACATTTGCAACAGTAAAGCAATTGGCATGTTGTTTTACTCTCTCGCCAGTGACATCTGGTTATTTTTTTAGTCTCATCTGGTTGCGTTGCAACTCGGTATTCCAAGGTTCTAGGCAAACAGGAGGCATTTATGTCTAATTTAGGGATAAGGAGACAAGGGAAGTTTTTGTTTTTTGTTTTCGGTTTAGAAGAATCTACTAAGACCTACACTACTTATTTTCATGATAGGAATATTTCACTAGACAATTGGTAGTCGTGTCCTACCAGTTGAGAATGAAATTTATTTGTGTGGTGCCTTCAGTCTTCCTACTTCTTTGTTGAAAACTTTGAAGCCTGCAACCATTGTCCATGATCACATGTCCTACTTGGTCTCAGCTTGTGTTATTTTTGGTATTGGGGGGTTCATATAAATTGTGTTGTACAGTACTGGGGTTGTGTGCTGGTTGCCTTGGGTATATATAGACAACTACAGAGTATGGAATGTTTTTATGTGAGTAGATGTCAAAACTTCTGGTTGTGAGAGTTTGAATCCTTAATGTGGAAGGTTTGGAATTGATGGGTGAGTTGTGATCCCTGTGAAGGCCAATTCCCAGCATGCCTTGCTACATCGCTCACTTGACTCATCGTCCACTCTACTGGTTCTAGGTGCACAGTGTATTTATATCGATGAACAATGGCAAACTAGCCCATTCGCTTGTCATGGTTTGGATAAATAGATCTAAAGACTGAGGCCTTAAAAGCTAAGATATGCTGTGGCTCCCATCCCCTGCAACCCCAACCCCCTCGCCCTTCTTAGTGTGACTGAGGCTCGTGTGTGTGGACTCACCCTGAGCACTTTGTCTTTAACTTTCTTGGTTGAGGAGGTGTTTTGCCACAGATAAGTTATCTCAATATTTATTACAGTATTGAGCCCATGGCTTGTCGGGGAGGTAGGGATGAATGTGTAGAAAATTGGTACATAAGTGTTGAATAAAAAAAACTTAAGGAGGAAGGGAGTCTGGTAGGAAGGTGTAGGTTACATAAAACAATCTGGTTACTGAAAGATCTGAACATTGGAGGAGGTGGGTCAAGTGCACTCATTCTCTGGGAGAACCTTAGCAAAGGCCTAAGGGCAGGTCACGCTGGAAGGTCAGCAAGAGAGAAACCGTGAGTGAGGCTAGGCCAGGGAGGTGAGCACTGGCTCTGTGGTTTATGCTCAGAAATGGGAGGGAAAGGCTGTTGCTTTTGAACAGAATTCAGTTTTTCCAGTTGAGAATCCAGTTACCCAGGACAGGATGCTTAATGTGAAAACACTGGTGACTTGGACTAAGGTGGTGGTCAGGCGGTTGGAGGGGATTGTTGTTGGGCTGTTTTGAAGTTAACCTTTGTATTTGTTGGGAACGTGTGACAGGCATCAGGTCCACTGCCACAGTTCAGAAAGACTGTCTTGGTAGGACCCTGACTACTGAAATGAGCCATGTCTCGGGCATCAACCTAGCACTGCTGCCTAAGGCCCGTTTCAGCAACTTGGAGTGCTTAGCAGTGATGCTGTCAACTAGTGATGCTGGGAGAGACTAGAACGGGGATAGCAGCTCAGCATTGACACAGATGCACCATTGCTACAGAGCGGTCTCGAGATTCCACGGTGAGTAATGAGAAGCACAAGGCATGGTGTGCTCCAGCATTCCAGCAGGAAAAACAAAAGCAAAACGACACCCAGAGAGAAGTGATTGGTTCTGGCGATCTCTTCAGATCTGAATCCTTAACATCTTAGCTGAAGGTTCTCTGAACTGTGATTGACAGGTCTCCAACTGAACCCACCCAGACAATGATTTTTTTACATTTCCTTTTAAGTGACCGTTTGTTGGTCCCTCCTTTGAAGGCATCTCAGGCATACAGTTCAGATTTTTAGTCTATTGTAGTGGTCTTGACCGTGGTACTTCACAGTACTGCTTGTGCTGACAAAACTACACCAATTCACAGAGCGGTGGGTGGAATGAAGCCACAGAGGCGTTGATGGGTTAACAATTGTCAAGCTTGTTAACGTATTCAGACAGGAAGCCTGCATCACGGATGTGAGCAGTCTATCTGGTGAAAGCTGACTGGCTGAGAGCAGACTACTCAGTAGCCTTTTGATAACAGTGGGTAATTTCTGTTTTGTAAATTGTTTGAGACAATAGCATTTCTAATTAGCCCATGCAAAATGAAGTTTGCTTGAAAGTTGCTAGGAGGTACGGACATCAAATGAAAAGTACAGAAGTTGTGGGTACCTGTTGTAATCACAGTACTGAGGAGGCTGAGGCAGGAGGGTCTTAAACTCACACTGGGCAATAGCACTAAAGCTTTATCTCAAAACCCACAGAGTTGGCTTGATTGTTGTAGGTTATCATGGCTTAAAGTGGAAGAATTCCTGATCTTTACAGGTGTAAACACTTACGGTTCTTAGGAAGAGATAGCAAAAGTGTTTGCCATTGGCCTGTCCCACAACACTTGTCCGTTTCCTAGTTCCTCTTTCCTGGATCTGGGGCTGGTGGTGAGTGGAGGGAGAGTGTGGACTGTTTCAGGCAGTCATGGCGATGAGGCTTGACCTTGTAGCCTTCTTAGCTAGCCTGGTGGTCACTGTGCTAATGTTTGTCATTTGTTCATTAAGAAAAAAGGCCACAGCAGAATGCATGCCGGGTGAGTGTTCCTACTTCCTACACAGGAAAGTTGCATGGTAACCCAGTTTTGTCACTTGATGACTTTGAACCAAGTGTGTGACCTTGCGGTAGAAAGATGGACAGGAAGGTTTTCACAGCGGCTGGTGGGGAAAGCTGTAGTCGCTTCCCCATGGTGGGTTTTGATGTCTTGGCCTCCTTAAGGGCAGTGCTTGGTCTTCTCCCTCTACCCCAGTTCTCCTTTTCTAAGGGGCAGTGACTTAATTAAGATTTGCCCACATTGGGGCTGGGGATTTAGCTCAGTGGTAGAGCGCTTACCTAGGAAGCGCAAGGCCCTGGGTTCGGTCCCCAGCTCCGAAAAAAAAGAACCAAAAAAAAAAAAAAAGATTTGCCCACATTCGGTTTCCTTAGGTACCATTTAAAGCTGTTGGCTAGGGTTGTGAGCCTGGTAGTTTGTTGTGACTGCCGGTTCCCCCACAGTCTGTGTTGTTGCATCTAATGACAGATTCAGTTAGACTTTGATCTTGATAGTTATTCCCAGCCAGGCAAAGTCTTTTCCCCCCGCCTGTGGTAAATACACATGAATAAGGTGAACATTCTAACCAATTTTTAGGTGTAAAATTCTGTGTCTTGGGCTGTCACATTGTACAACTGGCAGCCTGTTTAATTGGTGACTTATAATAGATTTGGGTATAAGAAAGGAGGATCAGCAGAATATGATTCAGTTCATCATGAGAGGAGCCTACCAAGGGACAGAAAGAAACATGGAGTACCAATTCCGGGTTCACAGTACAGCATGAAAACTGTCAATGTTGACTTCATTTCTTTCCTTTTTTGGTGGGAGACAGGAGAGGAACTGCCATGCCATCTGCCTCAAGGATGCTGCAAGAACCCAGTGAGACAGTAAAGGAGAGAACCTCGGATCAAGGGTGGGCTGTTTAAGGGATTATTTTCAGAGTGACCGTTAGACATTTTCCTTCCTAGTATGGGAAGAAAAGAGTAAGGGGTAGGTTATAGAGAAAATTTCTGTTTAAGTCTGGCACTTTAAAGAAATTTAGCCCTTTGAGTAGACAAAGTCTTTCTAAAGCTAAAAACTACTGTTCTAACCATCAACAAATGCTGGAGCCATCGTGGGATTGCAAACTGGTGCAGTTAAAGAAAAAAAAAGCTAGGAATAAATTTACCATATGACCCAGCTCTACCCAAAGGTCTTACCCCACAGTCCCACTCAGCCATGACACCAATGGTCACCATCAACAACCAGCATGGCACGGTAATCAAAGGGTGCAGTAGTGACGGGCACACCTTGCTGGTAACCAACAGCTCTCTAAAAGAAGAACTCATAAAGAGGGAAGCCGTGCCTGGTACCGGAAACCAAGCTAACTAATCCGTGCTAGTGAGGTCATGGTTATTAGAGAAGAACTTACTCACTGATTTACCAAACCAGCACAATCCCTAACAATTTATAGATATTTATCCTTATGGATAGATAAGTCTAGTTTTCACCCCTCATCAAGAAAATTTCTCTTAGTACCAGATGGAGACTGCTACAGCAAACCTTACACCAATCAAAACGCAGAGTTGTGGAGCCACGCCCCAGTGGGTATACCTACAGAACACTCCCATCCGTACCTCAGCCTCAGGGTGCATTGCAGAAAAGGGCTCAGACGAGATTGTAAGAGGTAGAGGACCAGGGAGCTTTCTGTGCGCCTGTGCCTCCTGGTAACGTCAGAAGCTACAACCGTAAAGTCAGCAACATGAGCTGAATGGGACGAGGCCAAGAGACATGCCCAAGTGGGCAGAGAGCCCATGAGGCTGAAACAACACAACCGCAGAACTGAGGAAGCCAGCAATGGGAGAGCTATCGTCCCCCGGGGAAGAGCACACCGATTTGTTGGACAGCACCAACAGTCAACCCTGAAAACATACAAGTAACATTTATGTAGACCAGACAGGCATACCCGTGTACGTACATATATGTGTGCAAGAACAGCGAGAAAAGAGGCCACAAATTTGAAAGAGGGTAGGGTAGGTTTGAAGGGAGAAATGTAACTCAATTATAATTTAAAAAATGTAAAATGAAAGAAAAAACCTATATAGTTCTGAAAGTATGACATTATTGAAGAGATTTTGGAAAATACTAAACTTTCTAAAGGAAACAAAGCTCATTTTTGATAGATCTTACCATTATTCCTCTTTGGGTGAGTGTGCGCGCGCACACACACACACACACACACACACACACACACTCTCTCTCTCTCTCTCTCTCTCTCTCTCTCTCTCATGTGCACTTGCATCTCATGTCATGTATGTAGTCAGAGGACAACTCATAGGCAGATCCGTGTCAGTGGCTGACAGGCTTGGAGGTGAGTGCCTTTCGTTGTTGAGACATCAGGCCAGCCTAACATTAGAAGCTACTTAAACTAGGCAAGTGGTGTAGAATGCACGCTATTAAAGCAGTGGTTCTCAACCTGTGGGTCTTGACCCTTTGGAGGTTGTCAAGGACCCTTTCATAGGGGTTGGCTGAGGCCTTTGAAAAAAACAGATATCTCCATTACAATTCATAGCAGCAGGAAAATTACAGTTATGACATCGCAACAAGAATAATTTTAGACTTAGGGGGTCATTGCCACAGGAGGAATTATGTTAAAGATCCACAGCGTTAAGGTTGAAAGCCACTGCTCTAAAGAGAAGACAAAGGCTGTGGCTTAGGCCAGAGCCCATCACCCCTAATCCTCTTCAACTGCATGTGGAGGCAACAGCAGTTCTTTCTGACCTTGGTCCCTCTTCATCTTTCTCTGTGGATCTGCATCAGACAGATGCGCTGATGAGAGGCAATTGGTTTCTTTGTCTCCACACGGATGGTATCCTATATGTATGTAGCAGTCTGTGGTCTAACTCTTAGGCAATGCGCTTTGGAGAGCTGACCAATTTAGGAACAAAACTTCACCATTCTCAAGTGTGTCAAGATCAGTTCAGGGTGTGGGGACTCCTATACCAATTCCTGTTTGCGATGGTTTAAATATGCTTGGCCCAGGGAGTGACACTATTAGGAGGTGTGTCCTTGTCAGAGGAAGTGTGTCACTGTGGGCTTGGGCTTTGAGACCCTCTTCCTAGCTGCCTGGAAGCCAGTCTTCTCCAAGCAGCCTTCAGATGAAGATGTAGAACTCAGCTTCTCCTGCACCATGCCCGCCTGGATGCTGCCAGGCTCCTGCCTTGATGATAATGGACTGAACTTCTGAACCTGTAAGCCAGCCCCAATTAAATGCTATCCTGATAAGAGTGCATTGGTCCTGGTGTCTATTCGCAGCAGTAAAACCCTAACTAAGGCACTGTCCCACCCTGGAGTTTCAGACTGTCGGAGCATTTCCTGATCCATGACATATGGGCTGTTTTTAGTGCCCTGATAAAATAAGGGCGTTTCCCGGGCCCTTGTGCTACTGTGTAGGTGCTGTGCCAGTATCTTTCTAGGATGCTGAAACTCGACTTCAGAAAAGAGAGCTTGTTTTGATCCACCATTTTGAGGGTATGTGGCCCATCAAGGCACAGAAGGCTCGGCAGCAGGAAAACGGCAGCTGGTCACA
Organism: Rattus norvegicus; assembly: GCF_021556685.1. Classification (NCBI taxonomy): domain Eukaryota; kingdom Metazoa; phylum Chordata; class Mammalia; order Rodentia; family Muridae; genus Rattus; species Rattus norvegicus. The sequence continues at coordinate 30,086,601 of NC_141539.1, read as the reverse complement.
CTGCTTACCATCAGGAAGCAGGGAGAGAGGAATGCTAGCACTCATTCACTTTCTGTATCCTTTCCTGTTTATTGGGTTTGGGGCTCCAGTCTGTGCGATGGTGCTACCCGAGGAGGGGTATTCCTCTTCAGTTAAACCTCTTTGGAAATGTCCCCACAGGAGTGCCCAGAGTGTCTCCTGGGTGACTCTAAGTGCCGCAAATTTGATAAAGATGATAACGTTTGCAGATAGGTAGGAGTCTGGGTGCAGGCTTTGGTACTTGAGATTTCCATAGATCTGTCATGTTGCCTCTCATCTGGCTTCAACAGATTTCAGGTCAAGTTTCACAGGGCAAACACTCCTGACCCAAATTAAACATAAATCCTATAGAAATTAGATTTGCTCTTTGACAGTCAGTAGGCTTATGAGAATTGATTTCTTGGAATATTATAACTGAATGCATTCCTCTTTGCTTAGAAAGAACTGATTATTATTCTAACCATTTATTTAATAAATTTATTATTGTTAACCATTTAACATAACAACACATTGTTGTGTCTGTGTTGTGTCTTTATGAATATCTGTGCGAGGGAGTCAGATCTGGAACTGGAGGTACAGAGAGCTGTGTGGAAGAGCAGCCAATGCTCTAACCATTGAGCCATCTCTCCAGACCTCTCTTTTTTAACTTTGGAAAAATCATGCCTGTTGCTTCTGCCTTCATAGGTTTGGGTATTTGGGACAGATGACCAGAGCCTGCCAACTCTTACCTCATGAATGAGTGCCTCAGGAAAGGCAGGACAAATAGTTCCTTGATAGAGGTGTTCTGGAAACCTGCAACTAAAACTCCTTAGAATTGAGGCCTTCTGTTAATCTCGGTTAACGGAGAGATTTTCAGCTTGTAAAAAACCAAACGGGTGAGGTGGTGAGAGCATGGCTGTTCTCGGGACCCAGGCCTCCTTCTTCCAGCGGACATCTTGGCTGTGGATTTTGCAGTATAATCCAGTGTGCTGCTCAAGTTTCGTGAACACGGTGGAATTGCTTTTGCGCCTAGAGTCAAGGAATGCCAATGGATGTTCATTCTCTAGGCCTGTCCAGTTGCCCTGGTTTCTTTCTGGGGTCCAAGTGGAAATCGTCAAAATCAAAGTGAACCACAAGGTGTCAGTCTTCCTCCGGGCAACTCTCTTATCAGCACGCCATTACCCGCAGGAAGTGGGGCTGCCTGAGAACGCTGCCCTGGTGAACTTGTCCGCTTTCTCCTACAGCCTTCGGGAATCTCCAAGGTGCTTCCAGCTCTTTTTTTTTTTCTCTTTTTTTTCTTTTTCTTTCTTTCTTCCCCCCCGCCCCCGAAATGCATCCCAGTTTGGAGGACACAGGGTCTTCCGATTGCGCCTTCCAATTCCCTCCAGCTTCTCCGAAGTGGGCAGTGCCTCCCTCCCCCGCCCCCAAGCTGATATTCTCATGTCCTGGGCCTGAACACAGACCCAGTGGACTAGCCTGAGCAAACACCCAGCTTGGCAGAAGCAGCATGGGCGACTTGTAGTGTGTAACAGTGAAGCACCAGAGACTGCAGGCTCCCCCTCATTTCCATAATGGACAACCCCCCCACCCCCGCCCCCAGCTCACCACCCTCTCCCCGCTGCACGGACTTTGTCCATAAGAGATAGGATTACACATTCGCTCAATGGCAGCGTGAGGAATAATTTTAATTGTCACTTGGCTTCTTTTCCAAACTTTTGAAAACTTCAAGTCTACTGAAAAGTGAAAAGAATAAGTCGGGCATGCTTTTAATATCAGCATTTGGGAGTCAGAGGCAGGTGGGTCTCTAAGTTTGAGGCCATCTTGCTCTATGAAGGGACTGAGCTTGCAGAATAAACCGCAGGACAGTCAGGGTTGTACATACTGGCAGAAATAGGTCACCACTAATTTTGATCTTGAAGTAAGCAAGACCAGTGTTATCGCATGTGTCCTTCCAGACGTCTCTGTGACTGTGTGTCCGTAATACAGAGGCCAGACTGACTGCCGCGAGAGGGCTCTAATACCGTGATCCACCCGGGCTTTGCACCCCACGAGGTTCACAGGACAGCACTGCGTTTCAGAGGTGTTTATAAATATAGACTGAGAGATTTCCAGCATTACAAAAACTGAATTTCTTTTGTGTTTAGAGGTCTCTGGGTCGGCGAATGTACAAGTTTATGAGAAAAAGACATTCATTTGTAGAAACTTGCAGTGCATTTTCAGGTTCACAAGGCACTTAGTTCTTTCCTTGTTGAGGCAAGCCCTCACGTAGCCCAGGCTAGTCTCAAACTCTCAATGAGCCCTCTCCCGATCCTCCTGTCTCTGCCTCCTTAGTGTTGGGATTACCACAGTGTGTCATCGGGTTCTGGATACTTGCTTTGTGGGTTTTTTTAAATCAATTTTATTGATGTCTATGTGAATTCGCGTCTCTGTACGTGTGTCTGCCATGTGTATGCAGGTGCCCACAGAGCCCGGAACAGGGTGATGACTGTCTTGGAACTGGACTTGCTGGCAAATGTGAGCTGCCCAGCAGGGTTGCTGGGAACAGAGTTCCAGTGCCCTGGAAAGGCAGGAAGTACTTGTAACTGCTGAATCATCTTTTTAGCTCCAGGTCTTTCTTCCTTCCTTCCTTCCTTCCTTCCTTCCTTCCTTCCTTATTTATTTATTTATTTGCTTTGGACAACAGCTCATATAACCTCAACTGGCCTGGGACTTGCTTTGTGCACCAGGCTGGCTTCCTTGCCTCTGTCTTGTGAGTGGCTGACTTGGTTTTAAAAGCATTGCTTAAGTGAATGGGCAAAACCAGATAACTTTTTTTGTTTTTCAAAAAAAACAAAAAAAAAAAAACAAAAAAAAAAAACAAAAACAAAACTGGGACCTTATCTATTAATTTATTTAATATTAATAATATTATTTATTATTTTTTAAAGCAACACAAGGACAACCATTCTGCTACAAAGAAGAAAAATAAAAGAAAGAAAAAACAAAGAAAAGAAATGGTATACATTAACTCTTGGTAGCTCTTACCGCAAGCTGTCCTCTGTTGGCTCCAGCATAGTTGGCCTGGCCTGGCCTGGCCTGGCCTTCCCTTTCCTGGGAAGGAGCTGAGCATTCTGAAAACTCTACGGTGTCCCGGCCAGGCCTGCCCCTCTGTGGCCTTGGGCGAGCTGTTTACCTCCTGTGAGTGCCAATTTTTCCATCTGCACGTGGAGGACTGGATGGAGCACCTCAGACAGCTCTGGAGGGGAGTTAGAGCGGTTTGTGACATGTCTGGGAACCCGCCCTGCACAGGGCCCATGCTAGACCAAGACCACAGAGCCACCAAGTCCACAGTCCAATCAGGAATCTTCCTGTTTCAAGGACATTTGAATTTATTTAGAAGAGATTTACCTTTATTATGTTTACATTGCGTGTCTGCGTGCGGCTCTGCGCTTGTGAGTACAGGTGCCCACTGAGGTCAAATGTGTCCGATCCCCTGGAGCTGGAATTCAGATGGATGTGAGCTGCCTAATGGGGGGGCTGGAACCAAACTCAGGTCCTCTGCAAGAGCAATATGCGTTCTCAGCCACTGGGCCATCTTTGCAGCACCACCCAAACCTCGTCCATCTTAAAGGTTTGCCTACTTGACTTTGTGTGCAGGTTATTGTTATTGATATTATCGGTTATTGCTGTTAGTTTTTTCTTTTTTTCTTTTTCTTTTTCTTTTTTTTTCTTTTTTTTTAGAGCTGGGGACCGAACCCAGGGCCTTGCGCTTGCTAGGCAAGTGCTCTACCACTGAGCTAAATCCCCAACCCGCTGTTAGTTTTTTGAGACAGGGTCTCTGTTAGCCAGGTTGTCCGGTGCCCAAGGAATCCTCCTGTCTCAGCCTTTCAGGTCCTTGTTCTTCAGATGTATGCAGCCCAGCCTAGCTTTCTAATTCTGACAGTATTTTCCCTCATCCTCTGGGCTTCTCCTCCTTAAGTAAATAAATAATTAACAGAGTCTACCTAGGCTGCTGTCATCATCTGTTTGCTTGTAACACAATCCCTCAGGGTGGGTTAGTTATAAAGACAGAAGTTTTGTTTTGTCTTCTTGTCTGAGGGTCCATTGGCCTGGGTGGCCGTGTCTATTTCTCTTGCCTGCCTGGCCATGGCTATGAGAAAAGATGCTCCTTACATTCAACTGGCAGCTGACAGGTTCCAAAAATTGATTTATATCCATGGTTACTGTCACCCAGGAGAACAGTGAGAAACAAGTCTTTTCTTCCCATTCACATCAAATAGAGTCATTGCCTAAAACTACTGGGCTGCTCTCCCTTTGGCCAGTCCTGACTTGTCTTCTCCTGGAAGACATGTTTGTGTGTGTGTGTGTGTGTGTGTGTGTGTGTGTGTGTGTGTGTGTGTGGTGTGGTGTGTGTGTATGTGTGTGGTGTGTCTGTGGGTGTGGTGTGGCGCGTGTGTAGATGTGTGTTGTGTGTGTGTAGATGTGTGTTGTGTGTGTGGTATGGTGTGTGTTGTTGTGTGTGTGTGTGGTGTATGTGTGGTGTGTGTGTGTGGTGTGTGTGTGGTGTGGTGTGTGTATATTGTGTGGTGGTGTATGTGTGTGGTATGGTGTGTGTGTGTGGTGTGTGTGTGTGGTGGTGTGTGTGTGTGTGTGGTGTGTGGTGTGTGTGTGTGTGTGTGTGTGTGTGTGTGTGTGTGTGTGTGTTTGCCATCCCCACTCACTGTCTCTAGGGAGCCTGTGGTTAGGGCTTGATCCACTGGGGATCAGCAGCTTGGAAAGGAAACCAGGCAGCATCTCTCTGAACCTGAGAGATCGGAAGTGTTTGTCCGTCACTCAGGGGAGGGACTTGAAACCACTCCAATACACTTAGGATGGTGGCTGTTTATAGTTTAACAGACTGGATTGGTAGGAGACATCTTTAGCAATCTTCTCTGTGGTGGCCTCCTTTCCTGGCTCTGGTAGTGGCTTAAGGGGAGTGATGAGGTTGTTTCTGTATCTGCTGGTGGGGGGGGGGCAGAGGGAGGGAGAGAGACAGAGGCCAAGAGATAGAGAGACAGAGAGGCAGAGAGACAGAGACAGAGACAGAGAGAGAGCACCCTGGACAAATGTGTACATTTTCCTGGGGACCTGATTTTTCTTGGAGCCTTACGTGGTACAATATCTGTATTTGAACAGAATAATAAATGTATTTTCGGTTGTGCTCAAGCAGCTCTGGCCAGTTGTCTTGATCCTTTTCAATGTATGAGAGCTGTGATTCACAAGGGCTCTTTAAAACCCTGGTCTCTAGAACCTTTCCTGCACAGACAGACTGGGCTCCATGGTTGTGTGGATTTGGAATTTGCTTCACACTCCAACCCTGTTGGAGCAAAGCTGCGCCCTCCCCAGCTCACAGAGCATCCTTGAGGGAAGAAATAAGCAGAACAGGATCGACTGCCAGTTTGTCTATGCCTCCTCTGTAGAACCTTTCGTGTCTGCTTTCATATTTATTATGCAAAACTCAGCTGGGGAATAGGGAACTGGAGCGCCTCACTAGCCCTGGCCTGGCCAAGGACACGATTCAAGACACACGGGAGGAAAGCATGCGAGTTGCCTGGCGTGCAGGGGACAGCTCCTGCCCTTCCCTCCACACTCCAGAATCTCCGATCTGCAAAGGCTCTTGACAGGGTTGGTAGACAGGTGAGAGGTGATGTGGGAAGAGTCCCGGTCTACAGTGAATATTCTACACTTGATCTTAACCAAAAGGCCGAGAATCCATATAGTGAAGATTCTAGAAGGTGATCTAGCTTCTTGAGCATCTCTAAGGGTCAGGGAAACTGTATCTTTCCTTTGAGTGCTGATGTTAAAACGGTGTGTTAAGGAGTTGACCCTCCTCCACACCAAGCTCCTGCAGCCTTGTGGCCACCATGGCTAGTTATTCTGTTGCAGGATCTTTGATTCTCCAACTGTGAAGACTTTGTGCTATTTTCTGGAAAAACCTGTTTTCAGTTGTGGAGTGGCTCAGCCTTAGCACACATCTTTAATCCAAGAGCTTTCTGCTGGAATTCTGTAAACAGGATTAAAGAAAATCATGTCAAATAAAAATCCACATGTCAAGAGGAGGAGCAAGCAACCGGTTGATAGGAAGTGAACATAGATTATTAAGAAAACAAGGAAGTCAGGAGGATGGATAGAGAGACACACAGGCAGTAGAAGGGAGGGACATTCGGTTTGAAGGAGTTTTTTGTTTTTTTGAGGTGGCAGGAGAGAAGGGATTCATTCTGGGACATGGGTTGAGGAGGAGGGTCAGCCGATGCTTTCTCTGCCTCTCTGAGAAGCAGGCTCTCATGCTTTCTCTGCCTCTCTGAGCAGCAGGCTCTCACCTCAGCATCTGGCCCCCGAGTCTTCATTGGTAAAATCTAACAATCGCGATTTTGATAAAAGGCTGAGTGGTGCTATGACCAACCTCTGTGTCCCCATTCTGTCTTCACCGCTCCTCATGAGATGTGCCCTGGAGGCCCCTCCTTGGGCCTTGTCCTGGCTAGTTTTATGACAGAAGCATTAGAGAGGAGGGAGCCTCCAATGAGAAAATGCCACCATAGGATTGGGCTTCAGGGAAGCTTGTAGGGCATTTTCTTGTATAGTGATTGACAGGGAGGGCCCAGCCCACTGTGGGTGGTGCTGGTGGCTGAGCAAGTCACGAGGAGCAAGCCAGCAAGCAGCATCCCTCATGGCCTCTGCATGAGGGCCTGCCTCCAGGTTCCTGCCCTAGTGTTTTCAGTGATGGACTACAGTGTGGCCATGTAAGCTGAATAAACCTTTTCCTCCCCCGCTTGCTGTTTGATCACGGCGTTCATCACAGCAATAGAAACACTAAGTCAGACCTGCATGGTTTCTGACAGGAAATCCATTATTGTTCATAACATGGTCCTTTATAGACAATGGCCTTTCCCCTCTGGTTGCTCTCAGAATTCTTTTCTTCTCTGTCTCTAATTTTCTGAGGCCTGGTTAGGGCATGGCCTTTGCCTGGCTGTGGTCCAGGTTGGGTAAGTCAGTAGCTCGCTAACCTTCTCCCTAGAGGAGTAGCTCTCGTCTGTGTTGGGAAAAGCTCGCCGACGTCCACACTGATGACGTAATCTGGCTTCAGGTGGGTCGGATTAGGTTGTCAGGGCAGTGAGCAGGATCTGACAGGCTTTCTGGTCAGCCACCGCATTCTCTCCTCCACAGCCCCCGGGACTCCCACACAGCTGTGTGGTAGACATAACCGGGTCTAAAAGAAGAAGGACTTCACCAGTCGTTCTTGATCCTGGGCTCAGAGTGACCTCCTCTCTGGACTTCCACCTTCATTTTTTTTTTTTTTTTTGGTTCTTTTTTTCGGAGCTGGGGACCGAACCCAGGGCCTTGCGCTTCCTAGGTAAGCGCTCTACCACTGAGCTAAATCCCCAGCCCCTCCACCTTCATTTTTAACTTCTGTTCAGTTCGTACTTGTGTATCCATTGACTATGTGTTCGCACGAGTGTCTCCTCCATCATTTCTCCTCCCATCCATAATTTCCTGATGAACAAAACCCTCCTGTCTTCTGCTTTCCTATCCCGTCCCATCTGTTTAGTCTATCATGTCTGTCTGTCTGTCCCTATTCATCTATCCATTTCATCCTCTCCTATTCTATTCCACTGACCCCCCATCCCATCATCCCCCTCTGTGTATAGCTGAGGAAACATCCTCCCTTAAACCCTCTGCTGTGACCGTGGGATGGAAGTTGTTTCCCCTCTCTGACCCTGTTTGGAGGGTGGGGAGAACAGGTACATATGGCTCACCCCATGGAGGCGAGCAGTGGACCTCATAGGCCAGGCTTAGGGGTTGGGGGTTCTGGTGAGGATATAGGAATGAGATTTAGGGGACTAGGAGCAGCAAGGTCAGTTTGGAGGTGGTGCCTCTTGCCTCTGTCTCCGTCTGAGAAGTGGCATGTGGAGGTGAGGAAGAGTCCCCCTCTCTGGCTGATGGAGGTCACCCAGCATGTGGGGTTCTTAGATTTGAATGGCAGGTTGAAAGCCTGGGGAAAACATGGGCTCATCAGAAACCACAGAGTAAAATCTCTCAGGTCCCCTTGTTTGGCACTTGTGATAGGAAGGGAGTCACAGCCCAAGCGTCCTATCCCTCTGCTCCACATGTTTCACGTCACCTCCAGCCATGGCTGGGGTCATCCTGCTTTGTCATGGGAAAGTCAAGAGGATCAGAACTCCACAGTCCACAATGTTCAAAGCCCAGGTTCTACAGGCTAGACATAAGGTCTGGACTTGGGGACAGTGGCATGTGTCAGAGAAAAAGGAGTTCTTAGGGACGAACTATACCCTCTCCCACTACAATCAGAGCTCTCTCCAGTCCTGTGAGAGCCTGGCTAGTGAGTGCTATGAGATGTGACACAGTCCCCAGGAGTCACAGCATGGCAGGTGGCTGTGTGTCTGTCCTGGGAGCCAGTGGATGGAGGGAGCTATGGAGGGGATGCTCTTTGTGTGAGGTGGGTAGGAAGGGTCTTCAGGTGGAGGGAATAGAAAGGCAAGAGGAGGCAGGACAGTGGTACCCAGAGCTTACTGGGCAGGGCAGAGTTCCTAGGCTGAGCCTGTCTGTGTGATTTAAAGGTTGTCCTACACTGTACCCCAGGTGGTGTGCTTGCCCTGCTGTAGGGCATGGGGTCAGGACACCTACATCTTTCTATTGCTAGACATGGACATCCCACCACTTCGCAGATTGGCAATGGCCAAGAGGATCCTCTGTGACATATTTGCTGAAGTTTTAGGCCCTTAACAGTTGGTTCTCAACCTGTGGGTTGAGACCCCTTTGGGCAGTCAAAGGACCCTTTCACAGAAGTCAGCTAAACTATCAGAAAACACAGGTATTTACATTATGATTCATAACAGAAGTAAAATCACAGTTATGAAATATGACTAAAAATAGTTCTATGGTTGGGGATCATCACAACACGAGGAACTGTTTTAAAGCTTTACGCTGGATCGGGGTCAGAATCATTTTCCATTGACTTAAGTTGCCGGCCCAGGAAGTGACAGAGGCCTTCTTCGGAGGCTTCAAGGTGGAGGAAGTAAGTCCTTGAATGTGTCGGTGAGCTTGTGAGGCTACATCTTTAAGCTATGTACTTAATGTATTTCAAGTGCAGAACTTTCTGTGAGGCTGGCACACCTTTAGTCTTAGCATTCAGAAAGAAGGTGCAGATGCGTTTCTCTGTGGGCTCAAGGCCAGCCTGGTCTTCACAGAGAATTTCAGGTCAGCCAGGGCTACATAGAGAGTTCTAGGCGAGGCTGGTTACATAGAAAGTTTCAGAACAGTCAGGGCTGCATAGAAAGTCTCAGGACAGAACTACCTACATAGAAAGTTTTAGGACAGCCAGGTCTACATTGAGAGACCCTGTCTCGGAAAGAAAAGAAAAGAAAGAAAAGAAAAGAAAAGAAAAAAGGGAAGGAGTTTCGGTGGAGGTGATATGGCTCTGCATGCATAGTAAACCGTCTGGTCGCTCAGATCCTCCAGGGGCAGCCTGTGCTCTCTGCGGTGTCTCCTGTACCCTGGAGGAGGCCCCTCAAGCTCAGGAATTTGGCAGCAGTCAGCTTCTCCCTCAGAGGGCCCTGCTGGCGCCCTCTGGCGGGGTCACTGCTCTCTGCAAGTAGAGATCTAGTACTTTTTTTTTTTGTTTTTAATTGATATTTTTGAGACAGGGTTTCCTTTTGTAGCCCTGGTTGTCCTGGAACAGACTGACCTCAAGTTCAATCCGCCTGCCTCTGCCTCCTGAGTGCTGGGATTAAAGGCGTGCGCCGTCATCGTCCTACGGATTTTCCATTCTTACTGGCGTGCCAGGATTGGCCTCTCTTGCTCTTGGAGCTTGCTCCTTAGAGAGGCTTGGGGTGACCCCCATGGACCGCAGAGAGAAAAGCCTTGCATTGGATGCAAGCTCTTCAGCAGCTAGGCTTCCCGGGAGCAAGGCAGCCTGTCCGGACTCCTCTGCTCCCTATTCTTGTGTCTGTCAAACTGACTCCTCTCTAAGAAGTTGGAGGGGGGGGGGGCTCACCTAAAAAATCCTTAGTCTTTGCGCAAGTGGCTCTTTGAAGAGCTCTATGAAATCAATGAAACCTCCTCTCCTCCCCTGTGTGCCTTGGAGGGTGGGCTGTAGCGGATCAAGAGAGGGCAGGGCAAGGGGCGGGAGCTGTTGCTGTCTGAGGGGATGGTACACCAGCGCAGGGAGGGGCACCGTGAGGAAGCACACACAGATTGACGGACTTCATATTTCCCAAGTGTTGTGCGGGGAAACACGGCTGGGGAGGACACCACGGCTTTCTGCTATGTAAATATTTCTGGAGAGATAAACAGAGGGCCTACTTTATTCTAGACAGACCCCCATGCTGCTTCTTCTTGGCAGCTATTTAAGCCTGATATCAACTCTACGAGGACCATTTTATAGACGGGGAATCCTACCTGGGCCTCTGCTCACTAGTTTGCCTCCGTGTGCATAGATTCAGTGCCTATGGCTCCTGCCTCAGTCTGCTATACGTTTCTCGGTGCAGCCGTTACCCAGTGGATCCCAGCAGACTCTAGCATGCTTGCGTGTGTCATCCCTCCCCCATGCCTCACGGCCCTAGAGGACAGTTTGGCCTCTGGGGCATGCCCAGCACCTGGGGGAGCCACGGGGGAAATGAGACCGAGGGGAAAAGTCTTAGCTCTCTCTCTCTCCCCCACACGGGGACTTGGGCTCCTTCAGAGAGCGGTTGCCATGCAGCGGTGTTTATTCAAGAGGAGCCTGGCAGAGAGCAGGAGTGTGCCAGCAGCGGCTGTGGGCTTTCTTGTACCTGCTTGGACGGGAGGCCGTGGCCTCAGGCTCCTAAGCTGGGCCAGGGCCAAGGCAGGCCAGGTGGGTGATGCTCTCCCTGCTCTTGCCTCCCTGTATTGAGGGACGGCATAGTCTCAATAGAGACTAAGGACCCTGGATTCCTCCACTGACTGGGGATTGGCCTCTGGACGGAGAGGTGAGAGATAATGGCTTTCGTTTGTTTGCTGAGCTGTTTGGATGGGAGGGCCAAGCCTCTGGAATCCTTTTTGAAAGGGGGACGAGATCCTAACTTGGCGCAAGCAGAAAGAGTGCGTAAAGAGGGGAGAGGGAAGCTGTGTGACTGTAGGAGATCCCTGCCCCTCTCTGGGTCTCTCTAAATGAGGCCCGACTTGCTGCTGTCTGGCTGGGGTGAGCCAGGAAGATGGCTGCTCTGGGCTGTTCCCTTCCCCAGGGTTGTGACCTTAGGTGGTGGTTGGTTCTGCTCCTCTGGGCTAAATTCCCTGGGGAGGAGGGGTTCTGAGAATGATGATGGTGCTGGCAGTAGTGGGGACAGTGGCTTGGGGACCAGAGCACTGAGTTACAGTGAAGGTTTGGAACGATTCTGCTCTGGGTTTGAATTCTAACACCAGACACACTTGTTAGACATACGGGGCTGGAGTTTGCGCTTCTGAGCCTCAGTTTCCTTGTATATTCTCTTGACTCTGGTTTTGAGGGTGGAGATAGGGGGACACTTGGCCAGCCCAAGGGCAGAGTGAAGTTTTTATTCTTTTGTCAGTGTGTTTCTTGCTTGACTGATTTTGGTCTCCCAACACTATGGTTCTACTGGCCGCCATCCAGAACGATTTCCACACTGATGGTAGGGGATTTGGAAGGGTGATTTTGTTTATTTTCCGTTTGTCTTTTTTTGAGGCAGGGTAGTGCAGGCTGGCCTCAGACTTGTTAGGTAACTGAGGATGCCCTTCAATCTCTAGTACCCCTGTCTCTCCAGAGTGTGGCGATCACAAGTGTGAGCTACTGTGCCTGGCCCTCAGAAGGCCTCATTCTTCCTCAGAAGCATGAGTGGTAAACAGGGCTTCTGTCTGTCTGAGCATTGGTGAGGTAGCCATAGACCATGCTGGCACCTGGCCCCAGGTAGGGAAGCAATAGGCCCATAGCCAGAACATCTTGCTTTAGACATTGTTCCCACAACTGACTGGAGTTTAGTCCAGGGGAGAACGTGGAGGAGGACCAGGGACAGGAGGATGTAACCTGGGCTCTAAAGAGACCTGTCTCTGAAGGCACACTATCCTCTCATCATTCCCGAGGGCCACTGTTGTCAGACAGTAAAGTATTCTGTTTATAATTCAATTCACAAATGGGTTCTGGGACAGCATTAAAGAGAATCCTGCGGGGGGGGGGGGGCTCTGCCCATGTGTAGCTAGACATGGCAGACCCCAGGCCCATGGGACTTCTCTTTGTCCTTATCACAGCCACCTCCCTAGTAGGGCTTATTACTCTCTTAGTTTCCTCTTGTTTTAGTCCAAAGCCCTACCACCCACTTATACGTTCCCAAGGACCCAGTTCACGCTTGCCTTCCTGCGGTGCTTAGTAAACAGCCATAGGTAGTCTTCCTTTGGGGCCTGGTTTCCTCTGCTGCACTCGCTGCTGTGGTCATCTCTGGCACTGAATAAATACAGCAATCTTTTATTTTCCTGGCCCTGTCATGTGAAGAGCCCTCCCCAACACATCCTTCCATTTTCCCAGTGAACATTTGGATTGCTTCCAGATTCGGTGGCTAGCCGTCTCATAGCTGCTGTGAACATTCTTGTGCTTCGTCCCTGGACCAGGCACACGAGATCACCCGGGAACAGAGCTGCTGGCATGGGGTGCGTGCACCTTGAGCTTTGTGAGAGGACGCAGGCCAGAGTCCAGGTGAAGGACCATGTGCAACTTGCTTTTGGCCAGCATGGGTTCCGATCCCTCTCCACTCATGCCAGCATTTGGGACCAGTTCTCATCTTAATGCACGCCAGTCTTTGTAGAGCAGTGGGCCGCACTGTGTTTCTAGCATTTCTCTGGTCACTGTGGGAACGAGCACCTACCTTTCTTTCGCCTCCGTTTTCCTTTGCCTGTAGGTCCTGGTTTCCTTCATTCTCTGCTTTCTTAGCCCCACCCTGTGTACAGGCTGTGGGCTGCTGTCTTCTTCCTGCTCTTCCTGCTGAAGGGTCAGTCTCCAGCCAGCTTGGTTACTGTTGGTTTTTGAGATGCAGCCCTGGGCTCCAAGGCAGCTCTGGAAACTGCAATTTCCATTTGGCCTCTTTCAAGCCCTTCGGTTCTTGGCTCCATTCACCTTCCTTACCCTGGGATTTCTCTTCAATCCAAGGTTAGAATACAATGACCTTCCATGAACGCACCCTCAGAGTCTCAGGTAACAGCCGGCCTGTGGCCATGGGTCCCTGCTAGGATGGCTGATAGTCTTCTTTAAAAAAATTCATTTGCAACTCTTATTGTGCATGTATGTGTATGATATCTGCCCATGTACCCTGGCAATTACAAGAGTCAGTTCTCTCTTCCTGCTGTAGGTACGGATGGGTGACTGAACTTAGGTTGTCAGGCTTGTGCTGCGAGAACTCTTACCCTCTGAGCCATCTTGTTAGCCCAGCAGTTGGCTTTCTCAGGATAGGCCTTTGGGGAAAGAACAGAGCTGTAGCCGGAAGTTCCCTGAGGGTCTTGCTAGACCTTTCTGAGGAGCTCTGAGGAGAGTCCTAGAACGTGACAGGTAGGCATTCAGATGGATTAGTGGAAACAAGTTGCTCTGACTTCGTCTGGACCAATATTTCATCCCCTTTCGCTGGCTCCTGAGCCTCTGGGATCCGGCCTGTGCCTGTGGACCACAACTGGATAATTTGAGCTCCAGAGATGGGCAGGGTACTTGGACAGCCAAACCATGCAGGACCTGGTGTCCCGGTGACCACTGGAGAGAGAGAGGGAGAGGTCTTAGTGGGAACTGGGGAAGGGAGATTTCCCCCCTTCTCACTGAGGCCTTGCCAGCTGGTGACCACCCCATGTCCTCAGGGGTAGACCCCCCGGGGACAGGCATTGGCTCCCAGTAACCTCACGTTTACATTTATGACTGGGTACTGTGTCCCCTCTGAAGTTCACACTGAGTGACTGATAACCCTTCCCCATAAATTAGTGCTAGAGAAGGGCCTTCATGGGAGTCGTTAAGTTCAAGACATAACTATAGAGTCCTCATGAGGTGCTGAGTGCCCCACAAGGAGGAACCAGAGAGCTCATCCTTGCTCTGCTCTGTGGGAGCATCCTAAGAAGAACCCTCAGCAAATCAGCAGGTCCTCAGCGGGCCTGAATCACCCAGCACCTTGACTTTGGCATCCGCAGCCCGAAACCACAGAAATTCTATCTGTTGTTGAAGGCGGCACCCTGCAGGCTTCCACAGAGGAGCAGCAGACCAGACACACTGGGGAAGGGATAGTTGACCTCCAACCCCCTCCCAACTTGAACGTTCATAGCAGGCCCAGCAGACCCAGGTGTTGTGTCCAATGCCTTGTACGTGTTTGGATTCATCTCTCATTTATATTGGGCATCCACGTGACCCATAAAATGGGCTCGCATCCAGCAGACTTTCAAATTTGTGAATGTAAACAGAAATTAGGAGTCCTGTTGTCACTAGGGCCATAGCTCGCCTGTTCAAGTCCTTCTCCTCATCCCGAAAAGTAAAAGGATGACAGTAGTGTGTATCGAGTGGGTGTTGTCCCGTGATCGTGACACCGTGTGCGACCTGGACAAGCAGGCAAAGCAGCGTGTAGTGTGTTTGTACTCACTTTTGTTGATGGTCACAAACAGTCTAGCTTTCCTTTACGCATGGACTTTTCTGTATCTCTTCTGTTCGCTTTCAGGGCTGGGTCTCAAACCCAGCTCCTCACGCACACTAAACTACTGCTGAGTTATTTCCTTAGCTTTTCCCCTGCATCTTTTGGCCCCATGATTCTTATATCAGAATTCCCTATGTGGGAGGTTGTGGAAGCTGTTCAACTTCTATGGTCCTAGTCATGGGTACATGCCTGTCCTCTTCCTCCAGGAGCGCATGTGTATGCACACACACACACACACACACACACACACACACACACACAGTCACATTTCTTGAGTGTGTGGTGCATATTAAAAAAGGTTAGGTAAGGCGCTGTTTGTGGGTGTGGGATGTGTGTGGGTTCCTGGCAGCATGCTGCATCCTGTCTCAGCCAGTCATCACAAGGTTACCAGCCTCTACAGACTGTGCTCTTTAAAGGAGTCTCCTGGAGATTTTCTCAGCAGAACAGCACCAGATCTGTTATTCCGAGTGCCCTGCCTCAGCCGGCACCTGCTCGGCTCAGAAAACCCTGGAGATATGTCTGGCACGCTCTCTAGGGAGTATCTTTGCTTTACTCCTGACCTCAGCCAGACCGCTCAGCCTCCTGCCCTAAAGCCTTTCAATGGGTCCAGGGTCCCCTTCGGGAACTGCTGACCCAGCAGGACTCTTACCAAACAGTGCCCACTGTTGACAGAGACGGCTCCATACAGCATTCCGTGATGGGCTTTTGATTTTCAGCTCTACAGATTATGGAAAATATGCTTACTATTAAGTAACTTTTATTTTCTCTTTTTTATTTTGAGACAGTGTCTCACTAAGTTGCCCAGGCTGGCCTTAAACTTTGTTTTGTTTTGTTTTTCCAAAGATTTATTTATTTTATGTATATGAGTACGCTGCAGCTGTCTTCAGATACACCAGAAGAGGGCATCAGATCCCATTACAGATGGTTGTGAGCCACCATGTGGTTGCTGGGAATTGAACTCATGACCTCTGGAAGAGCAGTCAGTGCTCTTAAAGCCCAGCCTTAAACTTTCTCTCCTTCAGCTTCCCATCAGGCATGTTCAAAAAAATGTATAATTTATAAATTATTATATTGTATGTAACATATCAATTTTATATAGAATTTTTATAACACAAACTTTATTTATAATTTTATGCATATATGTAAAATATATTTACTTTTATTCTTTGGCAATTTCATATATATATATACAGTGTATAATGTGTCTATCCATCTCTGACCACCCAAAATTCCCCAACACACTGCCTTCCCTGCCTCACATCCTTTTAAAGGGTCCACTGAGTCTACTCTGTGCTGACTGCTGTGGCCGCCTTGATCCTGTTCAGGTAGCAGTAGCTGCAGTGCGTCAACATCCCCCTCCCCACCCTCCAGCTCCTGAATTTGTTCTTCCCTTTCTTTGATGTTCCCGATCCTGGGGAGGGGGTTTGAGGTTGGTGTCTCATTTAGGACTGAGTAGTAAGCACCTGTTATATTTCCTGCCTCCTTTATTTTAAAAATTGATTTAATTGTTTCTTTAGGGGTGTGTGTGTGTGTGTGTGTGTGTGTGTGTGTGTGTCCGTCCATCTGTCTTTCTGCTTGTCTCTGTGTGTATGTATGTGGATGCTGCAGAGCGTCTAATCCCTTGGAGCTAGAGTTCCAGGCTGCTGTGAGCTGTGGCTTCTGGGAACTGAACTGAGGTCCCCTGCAAGATCAGCAAACACTCTTAGTAGCCGAGCCAGCTCTCCAGCCCCCTCGGTTCTCTTGATGACCTCGTGAGATAGATGCTTTTAATTTCATTTCGCCATGAGACAGAAGTTCATAGAGGTTTACTGATGTGCCCGAGGCCACGGAGTCAGCAGGTGATCTGTCCGCTGGCGCCCGAGTGGCCGAGTGAACGGTCTGACACCACGGTGCGTGTCAGGCTCTGCAGAAGTGACGGCTTTTACTCTTCTGCTGCAGCTGTGTGGCCTTGACCTGCTTTCCTGACCTGTCTGAGCCTCTGTCATCTTACCTTTAAAACGAGGGTCAGAACATCTGCTTTCTTGCTCTATTTCCAAGGCGAATGTCATTCTTGGAAGCACGTCACCCAGGACCTGAAGCACAGTGACATGGGACTGAAGGGCGTTAATTTCTTTCACGTAGAGTTTTCTTGGCAAGACGGTGATGACATGCTCCCACCTTGACTTCATTTCCCTACACTACTCACACTTATTGAGGTACTGCTAGACACCAGGCACCGTGTTTGGCCCTTTGTATTCCCTTGTGAGTGTGCACACGTGTGTGAAAGTGTGTGTTAGGAGCATGTTTGTGTGTAGGTGCATGTGGACGCCAGAGGCCCACCCCAGATGTCATTCTTTGGGACTGACCACCTTGGTTTTTTGAGTCAGGGTCTTGTTGGCTGAAGGTCACTGAGTAGGCTAGGCTGGGATCCACACATCTCTGCTTTCCCAGTTACAAGGCCACTGTACCTGTCCTTTTTAAAAACAAACAAACAAGCAAACAACAAACAAACAAACAAACAACAAACAAACAAACAAACAAACAAGTTCGGAGGGTTTGAATTTGGATTCTCATGACTGCCCAGAAAGCATTTCAGCCACCAGGCCATCTCCCCGGGACCTTTTTCATACTCCTGCAGGCTGCTAGCAGGCCTTACCTTGTTATCTACCAGCCGAGCGCTCGCAGGAATATCAGCTCCATCTGTCTTATAATGGAGGATGATGGTACCGGCAGGCAGTGGGTGGCTGCAGAGACAGTGGAGGGGCCCCCGATTGTGTACGGGCGCTTTTCTCAGAACTTTCTTCTTGCTGGCCTACAAGCCGGCCTCAGTGGGAACCAGGAGCTCCGAGTGGGTGGGAGGGCCTGGGATGCCTCGTGTAGGGTGTGGTGGGTGTGGCCAGGGTGGAGGTGACTTGGCACCTGTGCTAACCAGCTTTCCATTGCTGTGACAAAATGCTTGAGAAATCTGCCTTGAAGAACAGATTTGATCTTGGCTCATGAGTTCTGAGGTTTCAGTCCATGGTCGCTAGCCAGTGTATCTGGGCTGGTGGGGAGGTAAGCATCACGTAGGATGTATAGGGCGGGGCAGAGCGGCTCGACTCATGGCGGAGGAGAACGAAAAGAGACCATGAGAGAGGAGCTGAGAACCCCCTATCTCCCTCAGTAATCAAAGATGGCGGAGGCCTGCCCGACTCCTTAAAGGTTCCACCCTCCCCTTGTCTCCAGCTCCCCCACTCGCACCCTCACCTTCTTAGACAAACGTCAAGGAATTGCCCGCTCATTGTGTCAGCTTCATGCTCTCCCATCTGTACATCATCCCCTGTCCCCAGCTCCACATCTGACATTGGATGTCTTCCTCAGTCACTGCACCAGTTGTTTTTTTGACAAGGTCTCTCACGGAAGCTGGGTCGTTCTATTTGTCTAGACCTGCGGTTCTCAACTTGTGGGTCACGACCCCCTTGGGGTCCTTTATCAGGTATCCTGCATATCAGATATTTCCATGATAATTTGCTCCAACCATAGCAAAGTTACAGTTATGAAGTAGCAAAGAAATAAGTGTATGGTCGAGGGGGTCACTATAACATGAGGAGCTGCATTAAAGGGTTGCAGCTTTAGGAAGGTTGAGAAGCACTGGTCTGGACAGTTGTCCAGCAAGCCTCTGTCTGGGCACCCTTCTCTTTCTGTGTCCCCAGCTCTGGGATTGCAGGTGTGTGCCCAGGTGTTTTTATGTGGCTTCTGGGGATTGGAACTGGAGTCCTCATGCTTCCATAGCTTACCGGGGCCGACTGAGCCGTCTCGGCTGTGCCTTTGTTAATCGCAGCTGTATTAATGCCCAGGCGCACCGATCACTAACGAGGGGTCAGACCCCACCTTAAGTGATTATCTCTGTTTATTGAATAGGGTCTGAGGTTTGCCAGGGGTCATCTCTTTGTGCAGCAGCAGAAGCTGGGCTTTAAAGGCTGTGAGCAAGGGACTTCCAGTCACACCATGCTCAGGGGCTGTGGGTGATCTCACAGACCTCGTATCCTACTATCTGGGACATGGCAGACTGGCTTGAGCTGCAGACCTCTAGTGACAGCTTGGAGATTAGAGTGATCAGGGCACCTGAGGACAGCAGGGTTTTCTCTGGAGGTCTATGGCTGGGCTGTCTCATAGAAGCAGAGGTGGGTGAGGGCTTTGAGGTGTATGGCTGCTCCTCATTTCCAGGGACAAAGCACAGAGCAAAGAAAAGAGCCTTCAATCCAGCCCACACCCTGCCTAGACTAGCAGGTAGGTCTTGATCCTGATTTTTATCTCCTGGGTTTGTGCTAGAGTTCCAGTGCAGAATCTGGAAGCTTCCATTCTTAGATTTGGTCAAAACTATTGCTTTTTAAATATGTCCTTCCAGGGACCCATTCCAGGGTCTATAACACAACCACCACCGCCTTCCCAGGCTAGAGCTCTGGGTCCCCAGACTCACAGATGTGTTTGTCCCTCCATGCCTGGACCAGTGGTTGACATCCTGAGTCTGGCCCCAGCAAGGCAGTTTTCCCTCAGTTGACTTCTCGGATGCCTACCTGCCCAGATACTGTGAGTGTCCCTCAGTCCCTCCCGGCATGACAGTGAATGCTTATTCTGACTGGTGTGACAAGGCATAAGTACTTGTCCCACACAGGGTGGCAGTGAGTGTCCATTTGCTTCTCCTGCTCTTACAGAAAGTGTTGTTCCTCCTGCCTTGGTGACAGTGTGTGTTCACATAGAAACATGGACTCACAGTGAGCCCTGGAGGAGGCCAAAGGGATATCTGAGGTAGTTATGGTGACACATACCTGGGACCTCAACACTCCAGAGGCTGAGATAGGAAGATCTTGAGTTCTAGGCTAGCCTGGACTACATACTGAGATCCTATTTCAGAAAAGAAAAATAAAAGGGTGTATGTGGAGTGAAACCGAGTTTGAACTTGAGGCCTGTCTCTTCCATGTGCAAAAACACCGTCATCAGTCTGCTCTGAAGGGTGGGAGGGCTCTCTTTATTGTAACTTTCAAGGTGGTGTGAGTGAGCGTTTGTCCCCCCCCCCAACTCCTCCCAATCGTCCTTCACCCCAGCACTGTTCCTACCAAACTATTTGCTGTTCTCTTTGGGACAGTAGGTCCCTGGGGGAACAAGGTGTGTGTGTCCCTGGCCCTGGCTCCTGTGGTCTGTCAGAGGCACAGGGGCAACCAAACTTTGTTCTTGAGCTGACGCACTCCTGAGCCAATGCTGTTTGTTTCCATTCCACTTGAAACCCGAGTCTCTTCTGTCCCATAGCCTCACTCCTGTAGCGTGGGTCACCATGGAACCCCGGTGGCCACAGCTTTAAGAGAAGGAGCAGACAATAGTTATTTGTTTGCACTGGGAAACTGAGGCTGAGAGTAAGGGATCAGCTATTGGGGACAATGTGGAGCATTGAGAAGTGAGAATAAAATCCTGCTTATGAGAATCTTTTGGCCATTTGAGGTCTTTGGGTTGAGGCTGGATGATCCCTTAGTCCAACAGGCAAAGAGTAAAACCTTCATGGCCAGAAGAGTGCTATAGTGCTGTGTGCAAACGAAGAGAGCTAGAGTGCTGTGTGCAAATGAGAGCTTAGTGAATTCTACTGAGGAGACAGGAGTGAGTTGAGTGGCATTCGAGCCAAGTCCAGAGTTCTGTCTTAGGGTCTCAGTGATCTTCCTGTGTCAGCGTGTGCAAGTGTGTGTGTGTGTGTGTGTGTGTGTGTGTGTGTGTGTGTGTGTGTGTGTGCCACTCATGGCTGTCACATGGGACATGTCTGCTTGTCCATTAGCCACTGTGGCCACCTCCTCTGGAGGCAGGTGCTGGGAGACCCCGCTCTGTAGATCCTTGGAGACTGAGGAGTTGAAGGTGCAGACCTGACTGGGGCTCATTGATGAGTATACTGTGGTAAGCCAGGCGATGGCCAATGGCTTCCTTTCTGTGAATCCTCCAGGGTGTGGAGGAATGGGGCTGCCTCAGGCTGTGGACCTTCTGACTTCCCAGAGGTAGCCGGTGTCATCAGCTGGCACGGACAGTCCCATTCACAAGGCATTGCAGTAGCAGGACTGTAAAAAAGTTACATCATCTGTGCTGGGCAACTCCAAATTGTCTGTTTAGGAAGGAGCACTTTGGGTAAACTGAGGCACCACAGTACACTACCAATAAGTACCTGGACAGCCTATGGTGAGAGCAAGTGAGCAAAGCCTTTGTTATAGGCTGAACCATAGCCCGGTGTCTCAGTCCTGTTTGAACATCAAAAATTACTTCGGACTTAAAACAGCAGGCACATCCTCCTAGCCTGCTTACTAGATAATTCAGTGGGGGCAGGCCTGTGTGGTGGTGTCTCAGTCTGTAATTTTAATCAAACTTTGGGTGATTGAAAGCTTCAGCCATGACTGAGAACCAGAATCTACAGAGTTGTCTCTCATTTACTTAGACTGTCCGCACAGTGCATCCTCTGATGAGCGTCAACTCTTAGGGCTTCCAAAGCCTTGGAGGAGTAGCCCTGAGTCTATCGGGGAAGATGGTGACCTGGCCAGTATCTTTTTTTTTTTTTTTTTAAAGATTTATTTATTTTATGCATATGAGTACACTGTAGCTGTCTTCAGACACACCAGAAGAGGGCATCAGATCTCATTACAGATGGTTGTGAGCCACCATGTGGTTGCTGGGATTTGAACTCAGGACCTCTGGAAGAGCAGTCAGTGCTCTTAACCACTGAGCCATCTCTCCAGCCCTCCTGGCCAGTATCTTAAGCCTCTTCCCCATCTTTCTGGCTAAAGGATCGGGTGTTGTCTCTGTGGAATAGAATCTTCCCCATTGGCTTGGAAGAAGCATCTTGTCTCACAGACCTTCCCGGCTGTTGTCACCACTGTGTGGTTCAATCCCCCTCATAGTCACTGAAGAAAGTTCTGAGACAGAGAACCCAACGGGCTTATGGTGTTAAGCAGGGAGACAGGCTGGGTCAGGCTGGGTCTGCCTGAGCCTCATCCAACCTGTGGGGCCAGACGTTGCCAGGCACTCCCCTGCCTTCTGGGGCCAGGCAGGGCCTGTGGCAGGCTGGCTCCCAGGGAGAAGGAAGGTTTCTCAGTTCCTGAGCTGGGTTTTGTTGCTCAACAAAAGGAAGCTGGCACAGTGCCCTTGTCTGTATCCAGACAGCATCTGGAGGGAGGCTTTCTTGGGAGTGACAATGGGAGGCTCAACTCTGCCACTAAGCTAGTCTGGCCATCCCCAGACTCGCCTGTCACCCTGTTTCAAGAAGAAATGCACACTGTATGGAGTTTCAGAGCCTGCACTGAGACCCTTCTCAAAGAAGTGAAGCCCAGTGAAGGACAGGAGTTGACGGCTGACCCCAAAGGCTTGAGGGAGATGGGGAAGAGGCTCAGAGAGAACAAGCTGGGGTAAAGAAACAGAATGTCAAGGTGGCCGAGAGGGAGAGATGTGGCTTGTCCAGTCAGGTGAGAACAAGCATCAAGGTCTTCATGCAGGTGCAGACAGGCCTCACCTGAGAGCAGCCGGTGCTGAGGCAACCCTGCCGACACCCCAAGGTTAAGCTGAGGGTTAATATTCACCAAAGGCTCCAGGCTTCGAAAGAAAATAGAAAGTACTGGAAGAAAGGGACAGAATTCTACTTTCCCCGAGGCTTGAAGGTCTCATGTCCAATTGACAAGGGGTGACAGGTTGGACTCCATTAAGACTCTTCGTAATGAGCTTTTCTCCAGGGTCATATGACCTTGGGACTCAGGACTCTTCAGGGCATTTATGAGAGAGAGCAAAGGGTCAGGACAGACAGGAGGGCACCCTGGGCCTGGCACTGACCTCCTCACCGCAGCCAGGCTTTAGCGTCACTGGATCTCACAGAGGGTTTAAAAATGTTTTGTTTTGTTCTGTTCTGTTTGCACATAGGGCCCCGGATGTCACAGACCAGCGTCCTTTGGATCCCGGAGGCCTGCACTCAGGGCCCAGGGACAACTGCTACCTCTAAGAAGCCTGGTGGGCACCTTCCCCACCCAGGGCATGGACACCCGTGATGATGTCACTCTAGGTAGGGGGACCTTGATTGGATGGGAAGCTTCCTTAGTTAGTCCAGGGGTCACGTTCTCCTAGGGAGATACAGTCAGGTGGTGCTGACCACAGGCTGATATGGGTTTCCTGACTTCAGGTGCCTTGACTGTCTACAAGGCTCCCTGGTCTTCTAGGGGTGTGGGGTGCCCTGGGGACTCTGGCTGGTTTTGTATCTGCTCTGAGACAAGGTGGGTTGGTTCCTTGAAGGGTTGTGAGCATGTGGGTGGCTGGGTCCAGGCATTCCTGTTTCTGGTGGAGATGGATTTCTCTGTGCCCCGGATGGAAAGGGTGATTGTTAAGTGTAGAGTTGCCGTTAACCTCAGAAAGGCCCAGATGTAGCAGGTGTATGTACAGGGGACTTTGGTAAAGAAGTTAGTGGCCACAAGATACATACTGCTTAGGCAGTATACTGCAGACTATGAAAACAACTTGGTAGTTAATAACTTAATCACTTCTAGCCTGGCCTCAGTCTAGTGGAGAAAGGAAAAGGGACTGAAAGCCTAAGGAAAATCTAGGGACAGGATGAAGGTATTTATGAACTCCAGAACAGTCCAAATGGGTTTGTTTTACAAGTATGAAACCGAGTCCCAGAGAGGATAGTTTATTTCCTCAAGGCTGCACAGTAATAGAAACAAGAACAACCGATACTCCCAAGTCCTGATCTGTGTGTGTGTGTGTGTGTGTGTGTGTGTGTGTGTGTGTGTATGTATGTGTTTATGTGTGTGTATATGTGTGTGTCTGTGCATGTATGTGTATGTGTATGTCTGTATGTACATGTGTGTCTGTGTGTGTCTGTGTCTGTATGTGTGTGTCTATGTGTCTGCATGTATGTGTATGTGTTGTGTGTCTGTATGTATGTGTGTGTGTCTGTATGTGTGTGTGTCTGTATGTGTGTGTCTCTGTGTCTGTATGTGTGTGTCTGTGTGTCTGTATGTGTGTGTCTGTGTGTCTGTATGTGTGTGTCTGTGTGTCTGTATGTGTGTGTGTCTGTGTAGGAGGGTGACTGAGTGTCCCCTGGATGTGGGGCTTATTTGCTGGTTGGTTGAGCCCTTAGGTGGTTCTGAGAAGTACTTAGGAGGGACTGGGCCTGAACTTGGGGTGCTGACACCTGTTAAGTGCTGGTGGAGAGGACTCGGGCCTGTGGGGCTGAAGGCAGGGGAAGGTTTCCAATTTTCATTGATTTTTTCATATGTTTTTCATATTCTTTCTTTCCCTCAACTCCTCCCAGATGATCTTTCCACCTCTCTAGCCACCCAACTCTATCATCTCTCTCTCTCTCTCTCTCTCTCTCTCTCTCTCTCTCTCTCTCTCCCCCTCAAAACAAATAATAAAAATAAATACACGAAAAACCCAAGAAGAAAAAAAATATCCAAATGCAACAAAATGAGTCAAAGAACCCACATCAGAACCAACTACACACCGTACAGCCAACTCTACACTTGACAGTCATCCGTTCTATCCCGAGCACAGGGAAATCCGTTTCCACCAGAAACAGGGGTGCCTGGGCCCAGCCACCCACATGCTCACAACCACGAGATTTCACTTGGCCACTGTCCCGGACATGAAGCCTGCCCTGGAGTTTGGTTGATGTCTCTAATGTTGCTCCACTGCAGAAAACTGATTTCCCCTTTCCTAGCAGGCATCAATTGCAAGCAGTGGTAGGTTTGATGAAGGCGTCTTAAAGGCAGACCCCCCAGCCAGCTCTCCTTTCTGTCCCTGGTTTCTGCTCTGCCTCCTCCCCTACTGGAAAGCCTCTCATCCCTGCCCTGTACCAGGGCTTGCTGTGTTATTGCTTATTCTACACCACCTGCCTGTCACTGGCTTTCCAGACCCCTCTAAGGAGGACCAGGTCAGCCTTGCTACCCTAGTCTGTGTGTACAGACCAGAATCCCCACACAGTGCAGGTACTAGGAAATGAAGGGAATTGCTGAACCAAGGAGGCAGTGGAGGGAAGACCAGAGATCAGTGCTTGAGGCCTTTGGGGGAGAGGGAGGTAATGGCTGCTCTGAACCAGTGGCTTCGCCAAGGCAAAGGGAGTTATCGGTAGTGGGTGGCAGAGAGTGGCAAGGGAGAACCTCTGTGACAGAGGCCAGGGCTACGGTCAGCAGGGATCAGTTTTACTGGCTCCTGGAGGTAGGAGACTCTGAAAGAGGCTAAAAAAGAGGCCTAACTAGGGGTCTTGACTCAAAGCTGGAGGGTGGTAGAAAGCAGGCAGAGAGGAAGAAATAAGACAAAGAGAACAAAAGCAGAGAGGGAGAAGGCATGAGGGAGGGATTTGAGGAGAGAGGGATGCTAGCGAAGGCTAGGGCTGCTAGGATTAGTGGGCTTCTTTGAGGTTACTGCCTGGCTGGTACCCCGACCAGTGGACCAGGCTCTGGTGTGAGGACTAGGTCCTTCTAGCAGAGAAGATGGTAGCGCTTATGGTTACTCCTGCTCTTCCTTTACACTCTGGTTTGGCCCCAGAGGGCTCTAAGGTACCATTCTCCTGTGACTCTGTCCCCAGCCAAAGTTGTGGCTCCGGTGGCCGTGTACTGTGGGAGTGTCCCTCGGACTAGTGTTGGCCTCCGAGCGCCCCCACCTGGAAGCATCGACTCCAGTGAAGGTGAGGACCTAGCCTGGTGACTTGGTCACACCAAATTGTTCTGCTGGCCTCTCTGAGGGCTTTGGCATGGACCGAAAGAGGATCCCCTAGAAACTACCCAGTCAAGGCTTCTGGCCACAGAAGGCCACTGGGGCTGGTCAGTGGGTTTCTGCCGAGGTGGGTGCTGTTGTGGGATATGAGGTAGCATTGAGGATGACGTTGAACAAGAGCCCAGGCTTGAGGAGGAAATGATGTCTGGTGTCTGGATGATGTTTGGACATTCTCCATCTGTGGCAGGGTTTTTTTTTGTTTTTGTTTTTGTTTTTGTTTTTTTTTTTGTTTTGTTTTTTTTGTTTTTTTTGTTTTTGTTTTTGTTTTTGTTTTTTTTTTTGTATCATGGCCCTGTTTAAAATACTCCTAGAGACAATTTTCAGGACGTTTGAGGAAGCAAAGTTCATGAAGATCATACTAAGCTGCATGATAAGTTTGAGGCTAGCCTGGGCTACATGAAACTCTGTCTAAAAGAAAAAAAAAAGCTGAAAATTATACACTCATGAGCATTTAAATATGACAGAACTTTCTTTTACCAATTTTTAGGTGAGTGGAGTGATGTCTACTTTTAAGAGTTATTTTCAGTAGTAGAGAAGCAACGCAGAGCAACACAAAGCGTTTGCTTTGTGGCAGGAAATGAGGGTGGCAGAGGGGGCCCCCAGGGATCGGTAAGAGGTGCTCTCAGTATGGATTAGCCCTCCGGGAACCTGGGGCCCCTCAAACTCCAGCAAGACGGTAGCAGGAGGCGGAGTCACAAGCATGGCAGCCCTGCTCTGCTGTTTGTCTTGACTCCACTCAGCGCCTCTGTCACCTGCTCTTCCACTCTGCTCTGGTGTCTAGCTACAGGCTGTCTAGGGCAGAGCTCAGTCTCTTTGCTCTGCGTGGAGGCAGAGCTTTTGCATCTTCCTTGAACCTATTAGCTTTGGTGGGAAAGCCACTTGTGTGTATCTCTCTCTCAGCCTCTCCGCAGCCGGTGTCAAGTGTCCTGCCAAGCAGTGAGAAGCCATCACAGCTCTTGAGTGGACATGAGGACCAGAGCAGCCTCACGCTGGATGCTCCTTTGAAAGGCTGGCAGGCCAGGAATGGCTACCCCAGGAACCTCAGAGCTCTGCCCTTGGGGCCCCACCCCTTGGCAGTTATCCCCTCCTTGGAATCAGAGGCCAGCAGTGTGGCCCGGGACACTATCCAGATTAAGGACAAACTCAAGAAGAGACGGCTGTCGGAAGGCATGGCAGCATCTTCTCAAGGTGAGCCATGGCCCAGCCACCGCCCACTCTGAGATCAAGCACTCCAGGCTACCTAGGCTATGAGGGTCAGCAGGGGTTTGAGCTTTTGGGGATCCACTGGGGCTGGTCAGTGGGTTTCTGCCGAGGTGGGTGCTGTTGTGGGATATGAGGTAGCATTGAGGATGACGTTGAACAAATGATGGAGAGAGGCTATGTGTCTTTTAGGTTAGCTTAGGGGTGTCAAGGCAGGTCCACCTCACATAGGTGGATGAAGAAGTGGGGAGGAAGAAGGAATTGATTAGCCACTGAGTCTGCCTGGCAGCACATTGGCATTTTGTGGGCACTCACAGACACATGGCTGACTTCTCTCTGGAGTGTGTTCCTTCAACTTTCATGGATTACATTGAATCATCACTTTCAAGTCTCTGACCAGCACACAGAGCAGAAACAACTGTAGGGGAGAAGATCTCTGCTGGTTTGCCATTTCGGTCCACGGTGGGGCAGGCAGGGTGGGGGAGCGCCATTCATGGAAGTGGGTGCTTATGGCTG
The DNA here is from genome assembly GCF_021556685.1 of Rattus norvegicus. Taxonomy (NCBI): domain Eukaryota; kingdom Metazoa; phylum Chordata; class Mammalia; order Rodentia; family Muridae; genus Rattus; species Rattus norvegicus. The sequence continues at coordinate 30,059,488 of NC_141539.1, read as the reverse complement.
AGGCTGGTCCTGTCAAGGTTAACCAGGAAGCTGAGTGCAAGGTTGGACCCAGAGTCTGGGCTGTAACCTTCAAAGGCCTGCCCCCAGTGACCTACTTCCTCCCATCCCTCCTCCATCTCCTGAAGCCTCCTCAGCAGCTCCAAATAGCAGAGCCAGATGGGAGAGAGTGCTCCAAGCAGGAGTCTGAGGAGGGACATTTTAGATCTGAAGGTAGGGAGGGACATGAAGGGTCATATCCCAGAGCCAGCTTGCCCTCTCTTAGCTCAACACTGCTCTAGCCTTTCCACCCATCTTTGACTTTGATTTGAATTTCTACCAAGTTGTATGGAAATGAAAAGGGACCCACAAAACCTGCTGCTTACCTAGTGTTCTGGTGGATGTTGGGAACAGGGCTGGAGTGAGCCCGGCTCTCTCCCCTCCCCTCCTCCATCATCCCTTCTCCCAGTACATGAGGCCTAAGTTAGTATAGCTATCATCCTCAGCTCTCTCTTCTCCAGGTACTAACTCGTTCCCCATCTTACCCTTGCCCAGTCTCTCTGGATCCGGTGGGAGGCCCCAAAGGAGTTCCTCTGAGGAGCACCATTCCCCGTACTGCCTCACAGAGGCTCCTGAGGGTACCCAGGCCAATGCCTCCCATCCAGAGCATCCCCACAACCCCTGAGGCCAACAGTGCCAAGGAGAAGGACCTGGACCCGCCTGGAGGCAGACCAGGAGCCGGTGCCCAGGAGGTAAGGCAGCTCTGCAGCCTCAGGTCTTTACTGCAGTTACCTTACCTGCTCTCTGTTCCTTTACCAACTCTTGTCCCTGTCCTCTGTGCATCTCTGCGAGTGTCTCAGGACAGTCCTTAAGACTAGGGTGGCATTGAGAGAGACTCTAGGCCCTCATTTCACATCTCCCTGTAGCGATCCAGACCATTATGGCTGGCCTGAGAGTGTTCAGAGGCTGCCTGAGAGGTGCAGGGGCTACAGTTCTATCTGTCCTGGAGTTGGTGGCCCCTGGGTTTTCTTTCCTCTTCATGTTTTGGGATTTTCCCAGTTTTCTGGTCATCTCTTGCTTAATGCCAACTTGTTGGCATAGGGGGACCACCTCCTTCCCGACCCTATTTTGTGCATCTGTAAAACCAGAGCTTTGAATTGGGTGTTTTAGAGGGTCCCTTCCAGCTCTACACAGTCAAGGATTTTTCTGAAACGAGAAGAAAAAAAAAATCCAAAAAATAATTAAAACAACAGAAAGGCTTTCCCAGTCTTCCTACCTGGAGTGAGTGGGAAGGGGAGATCTTCCCAGAGTCGGAGCGGGGCTAAGAGACTGAAAAGGGGAACAAGAGGACATTTCCCAGCATCCCCTCGCCCGCTGTCAGGAGCTGCTTTGTGCGAGGTTACCAGGAGCTGAAAGTACAGTGTGAGTAATGCTTCCAAGGACCAGGCTCCCTCCCCCTTGCAGGTGCAGATTTCCAGGCAATACCTGCACTGTGCAGATGAGAAGATGCACAAGTCTTTGGGCGGCATCGTGATCCCGCCCATTCCGAAGGCCCGGATGCCCACGGGGACCTCTTCCTGCAGGCCTGGCTCCCGTTCCAGCCCTTTGTGTCCAGGCCAAGATGGGCTTATGGGAACAAGGGCCCCACCTACCCGGTAAGCGGCCTACTTAATATCTCAAGTCTGTTTGCGGTCACTCCTCCTGTAACCTGTCCCACCCCAACCCCCACTCCCTTGGGCTCCTCACTGCTGAGTCACCGAGGCAGGCAGAGCTTTGAGGCACCAGGTTTGGAAAGGGTAAAATCCCCTCCCAGAAATGCCAGGCACACCGAGGCAATAGCATTGTTGCAGCTTCTGTGATCCTGAACTCTTGCTGGCTCTGAAGGTATTCATGACAAGCGACGACGTGGGCAGCCTGTTTTCTAGTTTCTTAGCGTCTACAGTTGCCATAGTGATGAATAAAATACACATTGTTTTAGGGCAAGATCACGTTCGTGGTGACTCTTTCTTATTGTGTGTTTTCTTAGATGATGGATACTAAAACCACCACTATTATCACCTATAATGTGTGTGTGTGTGTGTGTGTGTGTGTATAAAATGTATATAGTGTGTGCTCATGTGTATGCATGTTTGCATATGCATATGTGTGGGCATATGGATTTTCCATAATACTTTTGACTTCAAAAGGATCTCCATATCCAGAAGCAGTTGGCAGAGGCTCTAGGTTATCATGAATCTGCTTGTAAAGAAGACAGGTAGAGCCTTTTACATGACTATTAGCATCCAGTGGCTAGCCCAGACTGATGCCCCAGCGAGTGTGTAAGAATCCATAGGCACATGCCTGTGAGTGTATGTCTGTAATCAGGTTTGTGTATGTGTGCGTTGGTACACACACATGTGAGTGTCTGTGAGTGGGTCTGGCTCTCCTAGTGTGGTGGATTAGTTTACATTTCTATTGCTATGATAAAACGCCACAGGGTCAAGCAAGTTACAGAAGAGTTTATATGGACCGACAGTTCTAGAGGGTAAGAGTCTACTATGGTGGGGAAGCATCAGGCATCGTGGCACAGGATACTGAGAGCTCATGTCTTGACCCTCAAGCGGGAAGCAGAGCGAGAACTCCGGGAATAGCTTGAGGCTTTTGAAACCCCAGAGCCTGCCAGCAAATGGCATAGTTCCTGCAGCAAGACCACACTAGCCAAACATTCCACCCACCCTGGACCAAGTGTTCAAATGCCAAGACTGTGGGGTACCTTTGTCACATAAGCCACTACATAGGGTTGCCACACCCTCTTCCTGCATTTCTTGGGCCTGATCTTCCAAAGTCTCCCATTTCCCTCTTGCTTATTTGATCTCCTGTTCCCTGTGCTGCTTTCTCTGCACACGCCCATCCTGCGGGCTGTGGGAGCGTGTCCAGGCACTTGCTTCTGGTTAGAGCTCTTCCATTTTCTCTTCACATGCAGCTCTCCTTGCTCTGTCCAAGGCCTTTCCTCCTATCTCATGATCTTTTGGGCTGGGCTAGCCTTGGCATCTTCTCATCCTTCTCTCTGGTTTTATACCCATGTCTTGATCTGCCAGGCACTCTCCTACATGCCTTTGTCTGTTGCTTAAATTTGCCCATCCTCAAAATTCCTGGGTTTGTTTGTTTGTTTTTGTTTTGTTTTATTTATTTTTTTTTTCTGGAGTTTTTCCCCATGCCCATGACCTCCAGGATCATGGGCCTCTGGATGACTTTGCCATGGCCTGACCTGTCCCTGGAGGCCCTTCACTCTCACTGGGACTTCTGGTTTCTCATGGCATGCTGGTCAGCATTAGAGGAAGTAGGAGGAAAGGGAATGCATATTACCATAGCAACGAGAAGCACCTTGAGCTTCCCCAAATGCCCTTTGATGGAGGAGCTGTCCTTTGCATACATCTTCAGCAACCTGGCTCTGGCTTCCTGTGCTTCTGGTCCCTCACTGAGTGCCCCTCCCCGTGCCTTTCTTGCAATAACAACGCACACAGAAAGAAGCTCCCATCTGGTTCTTGTCCTTGCTGCTGCCTCCCACTTTGCACTGACAGCTGCTGCTTAACTTCATCCAAATTGTCCTGCTCTGCCTTATCCAGCTCCTTGCTGTTCAGCCTCCCTTCCGTGTTCAATCCCTGAGCAACCCTTCTGTGGTCTTCCCCTTTCTTCCCATTTTGCTGCCAGCAGCTTTGAGAGGAGCCAGCTTGGTTTGACCTCCAGGGAGCAGCCTCCCTTCTCTGGTGCTCTCTATAGGGTTCATCTGACTCCTTTGTGAGTATGCTGGTTCCTGAACCAGAGCCACTTCCTCTGTGGCACCGTTCTGTCCTGCACATCAACACGGTCCTTCCACCTCTACCTCACCTGGCTTTCATGGCTGGTGAGGACAGGAAGGGGTCACCTCTGCCTTGTCCACACAGCACGGACTGCCTGTCCACCCCCACCTCCCTTCCATTGTTTCATTGATTTAACTAATAAATCTTGGCTACTTAAATTGATTTTGTTTCTTTTTTATGTCTATTTTATTTATCTCGTCTTGTTTAAAACCTCCTTCTATTCTTTAACTTGGCACTTAATAGGTTAGGGCCCATATCTCAAAATCCTGTGATGCTAAGCTGTGAGCCTGGCAGGGATTAGTCACATAGACAACACCCGCCTTAGCCATCTGCAACTTGGCTCTCTCTTCCCCACCTCTGTAAGGCTGTCTAGCAAATAGGGGAGTTCACCCTATTGCCACTTCATTCATTCATCTGCCTAATCATTTATTCACTTGGAAAAAAACAATTGAGTACCTGCTTTCTACTAGGCGTTTTGGAAACTAGGGTGAATGAATACATTTTGGGGGGATGAGAAAGGTTTGAGGGCAAATCATTGAGTCCAAGTCCAGTGATATTGGAGGTGAGACAGGTCTCGCCAGTCTATTGGGAAGCCCAGTTGAAAAGTGTCTCAGTGAGGCTGGGATGATTTCTTGGGGGCAATTTTGAAGGAGGGACAGTGGGAGAGGGAGGAATGACAGAGACTTTTAGGAAGCTACAAAGAATCTGCTCGCGAAGCTGGCTCAGCCTACGAGGGGCCTACGAGTCCTCACCTAAGGCCTCTAAGCCCTATCTTGAAGCAACGAGGGGTCACTGAAAGCTCTTAGGAATGGGAATGAGACAGCTCTGATGTTAGAAGGCCACTGTGGGGCTGGGGAGGTGGCTTGGCAGGCAAAGTCTGTGTGACGCACACATGAGACCTGGTGGACATCAGGACCTACCGATGACCCCAGTGTGTGAGAGTTGCAGACGGAGTCCTCAGAGCAAGCTGGGCAGCCACATTAGCTGGAAGAGCAAAGCGTGGGCTCAGTGAGAGCCCTCAAAACGTAGGGGCGGGAGGGAGGGAGACACTCAGCGTTAACCTTGGCCCTCCACACACAGGCACACACACTTGCATGCATGTGCGCCTTCCTCATGTGTACTGCTCCTCAACAAACACCAATACAGCCAGGCACAGACAACACATGCCAGTGGGTAGGCAAGGACGCTAAGCAGCTAGCACATGCAGCCGGGGACAAGGCAGAGGCTGTGGTTGGAGCTGAGGGGAGAAATCCAGGTTCTCCAGCGGGCTACGCTACAGCCACAGACGTAGGTCTAACGTAAGACAGCAGGTCGCATATGGACTCTGTTACCTAGGGAATAGATGATTACAGAGCCAGGGAATTGCCCTGGGTGTGGATTCCCAGGCTGGCCTGGCTCATAGTCAACCCAGTCTTGCTGTTAAGGAGCTATATACCTCCTGCCACTCTGACAGGGAAGCTAGCCTATCTGTTTGTCCCTCTCACTACCTTCCTCCTTGGAGCAGCACCAGGCTTCTGGCCCTGGTGTCTCTGGCTAAGTGGATTTCACACAGCTCTTTTCTCTCTCTTACTTTTAAGATTGACTTGTGAGAACGGGCCTCTGGAAAAGACCCCTAAATCTCTGGGTACGTATCCCCACGAGGGCTCATCTCGTTTCTGCTCCTTTGACTGGTGCTCTGGGTTATGCGATGAGGCCAGGGGAGAGACCTCAGGGCTCTCAGGCCGGGCCTCTCACTTCACAGATGGATGGGGAAGCTGAAGTCATCGCAGTTTAGGGTGGTGGTAAGACTGCACCAGAGACCAGGAAGGCAACGGTACTTATCGGCACCCTCTCTGCCAAGCACCAGGATGCACGCCAATTCACATAGCACATGACGGTCGGGACGAGGGAGGGACGAACCAGGTGACCCAGGCTCAGGAGTTTGATCCAGGGCACCCTGAGGCTTAGTGAGCTCACAGTGCTGCTTTTGGAGGCTGTTAGGCAGCTTGGCTAGACCTGCATTCAGGGTTGCACTGTGGCAGCGTGGGCCTGGCACAGCAAGCAGAGGTGTCTCGCTCCGTCCGGGTTAAGCACACAGAGATGCCCTCACTGGACAGAGTGAAATATTAAACCACGACTCGTAAGCCTCAGGCAGTTGCCGTCAGCAGAGTCAAAGGTCAGAGGAGCAGGGCCAACCAGAGAGTGGATGTGGAGCAAGAGCAGTTTTTTTTTTAGAAGGAGGAGGAATAAGGGAAAGAGAGGAGGGAGAAGGGAGGGGAATGGTGTAAAAGGTCATCCCTTCTGGGCTGATGGTCTGCTGCTGGGAGAGATCGTGGGATGAAACTGCCCAGTGGCTGGAGAGCAATTAGGGGGCAGGAAAAGAGGCCACAGCCTATGAGGGGCACTCTGAGCTCAGACTGCACAAGACCACTGCTTTGCTGACTGGAGGGAGGGTGGCAGACTTCCTGGCAGGTCCCTGACTAGTCAGCTCAGCAAGTGAGGTGGCTGGCAGAGTGACAGGCTGTTGCCCTGGATGCTCTGAGCTGGGCCTGAGGGGCAGGCCTAGCAGGAACACCTCAAAGGCAGATACCTCTCCTGTCTCCCTGTCTCAGTTGTGTGGAATGTGTCTGGGTTGCCCGAGGCGATACACCTGAGACCTCCTATGTCCTTGTGCGCTAACCCTCAGATGGCTGGCACGGGGGTTTAGGCCAGGAGACCATGTCACCAGGTGTCCATAAACAGGGATAACCTGCCCAGACAAGGCTTTGTAGGTGTCCCTTGGGGGTGTGGGTAAGAAATTGATATATGAAAAATCTTGGAGCACAGTTTGTCTCTGGCTGTCAGCTGGGATGGCATTGCTCAACTGTGTATTCTAAGGGCTGCCATGCTGTCTCCATCTTGTGGCGTTTGTTCTCACAAATCTCGCTCTGAGCCGTTGGCCCCTGAACATCTGTGTCTCTTCCCACATCTCTGACTTCTTAACCCTTCCTCACCGTGCCACGAGCAGAGGGACACTTCATAAAGAAATGGTGGCCCAGAGTTAAGAACACTGACGGCTCTTTCAGAGGTCCTGAGTTCAAATCCCAGCAACCACATGGTGGCTCACAACCATCTGTAATGGGATCTGGTGCCCTCTTCTGGTGTGTCTGAAGACAGTGACAGTGCACTTATATATAATAAATAAATAAATTAAAAAAAGAAAAAGAAATGGTGACCAAAGAGCCCTTTCCAGTCCTGGGCATCCCCACATGGCAGCCCCAATTTCAATGAACCCCTGTAAGCTGGCTCTTTTGAGGAGGTGAATTCAAGGGCAGGAGGAAATTGGGGGACTCATTTCTATTCTGTCTGTTTTAAAATGTACCTGTAAGTCAACGGATTGGGAAATACAGGGTGACAGTGAGATGCTACGGAGTTGGTGCTGTTTGGAAAAGAAGGGGGCTGTGCTTCAGGCTCCCGCTCTGTGAAATGAGAGGACTGGACTAGTGCTCAAAAATTCTCAGGCCCCTTCCAGCTCTGCTGGATTGGTGTAATGTTTGGCAGAATTATTCTATCTGACCGACTTTCCACTCTCTGCCCATTTAAAATAAAATGTGCAGTTCTTGCTTTCTGAATGAATGAATGAGTGAGTGAATGGTTGGAGTATGACACGGCTCTTGGCATCCCTGGCAGTGCTACTCTGGAGAATATCTAACTTCCCCACTGGGGAAGAAGTGTGGGCCAGAAGGACTGAAGATGGAGGGCTTGTATAGTAAAATCCATCAGGCCCAGGGTCAGGGACCCGTTGACAGCCCGAGGTGCCACTGTCCTCAGCTCTGTCCCTGCTCTTGACTTCTCCAGCGCCAAAGCCTTTGGTCCCAGCTGTCAAAGCCAAGTCTGCTGAAGCCCCTCCAACGTCCCTGGCTTCGTCACAGTCCACCTTTACTCTGACAGCATTCTCCAGCCATGCCAAAGAAACCCGCTCCCTGACGAACGAAGAAGACCAGAGGGAGTCCAGCACCAAGGTACCAGGGAAGCAGGAGGAGGAAGCAAGCTGAGGTCCAACTGGCTGGATGCACGCACGCTTCTAAAATCTGCCGTGCAGGGCCTGCTGCTGGGGAATGAGGCAGAAACAAGCTTTGCCAGGGCTGTTTGGGGAGGAGGGCTTCAGAGACAGAGAGAAACAAAGAGGAAGTTGAAGTCGAGGGTGGGGACTCGTCGAGCCCGGAGGAAGGCAGATGGAAGACGGGGGAAGGACTGAAGAAGGTCACATGTGGGCTGGAGCGGGGCAGGATGCTGGGAAGAGGACAGAGGCTTAGCTGAGCCAGGCTGAGTAATTTGAACTGACCCCCAAGATAGCAACAGAGGGGCAGCTGACTCAGAGGCTGGTGAGCCAAAGCTGTTCTTGACAGGCTGACAAATACCTTGCACTTGGAAGGTGACCTTCGGGAAGTGGCTTCTCCTCCCCGATTGAGATGGATTTAGTCACACAGAGTCATTGTTATGGGATCCTTGTGTTCTTCCTTCCAAACAGCCATAGCAGCTTAGCTCTGAAGCAGATATTGGAAAGCCCGCCCTGAGCGTGCGCTCTGTCTCTGACACGGATGCCTCGCTGACGACATGAGAGTCAGACTCTAATGAGGGCAGCCATGGGAAATCTATGCATGACATGACTTTATCTTATAGCCCGCCTCAGCCGCTCACTCTGCAGTCATTCCACAGGCCTGGGCACTACAAGTTGTTTGGTTCCAACCATATTATCCCAACTCCGAGGTCCCACTTGCTCACAACCATCTCCTGTTCTGGCCCCACCCACCCAGTGCCCCTGCATTCCCACATATCGGGACATTCTCCTGGAACCCAGGCCACTCCCAGCAGCCCACTGACTCTCTGTTGGCCTTTTCTGGCAGCCTCAGGCCTTACCACCCCTCCGAGGTCCCAAATGCCACATCTCAATTCTCCTCTGCCTTGCGCCAGCTTTTGATTCAGCGGCTGACACATCCCTTCTGAACTTAGGGACAGAAGTGAGAAAGGAGGTGTTCTGGGGATTCATCAAGGCCAGCTCTTCTCCTCCCTCCTTTGTACACCCTTCCATCTATCTGACCTGCAGACACTGAGGACCCGAGGGCTCAGTCCTCTGGTCTCTGGGATATTTGATTATCTCAGAAGTGTGTGCTCTGGTCCATGGTACCAACTGCTGTGTCTAAAGTACTGTAGGCTAAAGACAGTCAAAGTCCTCACCGCACCTCCCCTTACCTTCAGCATCTTTACTTAAATATCTGATTAGGTCCCGAGTCTACCGGGCCTAGAACTCCTACCTTGGTATCCGTAACTCACAAAGTCTCTACCAGTGAATGGCAACTCCTAGATGCTCAGGCCAAAAACAACCAGGTCCACTTTTGGCTTCTCTTTCCCTCTCCTTGTCTCTCTCCCTATTTTGTGCATCAGCAGAACCAACTCTTGCAAACAGCTTTTGCACCCCACTGTCCCGTGCCCTCCCTTTACCCTGGTCCACCCCCATGCCCCACTCTTGCATGGATGCCCCATTATTCCCTAATGGCTTTCCATGCTCTTGATTCTCTCCACTCAATAGTCAGCATGAACAGAATCAAAGTGTTCTATGGTTGTTGATCATTGGTGGAGGCTGCATAAAGTGCCTTTTTATCCCACTTTTACAACAACAACTACAACAACAACAACTATTTCTTCTTCTTCTTCTTCTTCTTCTTCTTCTTCTTCTTCTTCTTCTTCTTCTTCTTCTTCTTCTTCTTCTTCTTTTTCTTCTTCTTCTTCTTTTTCTTCTTCTTCTTCTTCTTCTTCTTCTTCTTCTTCTTCTTCTTCTTCTTCTTCTTCTTCTTCTTCTTCTTCTTCTTCTTCTCTTCCTCCTCTTCCTCCTCTTCCTCCTCCTCCTCCTCCTCCCCCCTCCCCCCTCTTCTTCCTCCTCTTCCTCTTCTACTTCTTCTTTCTGTAACTTGCTCTGTAGACCAGCCTGGCCTCAAACTCAGAGATCCGGTGTGCATCACTACACCTGTTTCTATTTTTACATCATCTTTTTTAATGCATGACTTAAAAAAAAGATTTTATTTATTTATGTATGTGAGTACACTGTAGCTGTCTTCAGACACACCAGAAGAGGGCATCAGATCTCATTACAGATGGTTGTGAGCCACCATGTGGTTGCTGGGATTTGAACTCAGGACCTCTGGAAGAGCAGTCGGGTGCTCTTAACCACTGAGTCGTCTCTCTAGGCCTCATGGCTTCTTAAAAATATCAATCTACTTAAAGATAAAATGTTATGAAAATAAGTCTTTGGAGAAATTGCTCTCTCCCAGTGCAAGAGTTGGATCCTGTCATGCCTGTGCTCAAGACTTTAAATGACCTCTTACATCCTGACAAAGAGCAGGACCCCCTTGTTACTGGCCCTAAAAGTCAGTGTAAAGTGGATCCTGCCAGTTCCTGGCTGGCTTTAACTCAGTGCTCCCCACTTGTTCTGAGCACACCCCAACCTCAGGGACTTTGCAGTCACTCTTCTGCTAAAACATTTCTCTCCTCAAAACTGTGTGGCCTGTTTCCTGTCTTCCTTTGTGCCTCTATTTAAATTTCATGCTGAAGGGAGTCCCCTGTCTAAGGGGTTTCTTCGCTGAAATCAAAGCCGTCATCTTGTTGTTTTACTTTTCTTCTAGCGTATCTCCTATGACATTACAGACAGACTGACTATTTACTGTCTGTGCCTCACCCCTTCCGTGACACTCGCAGGGCATCAGGACTTAGCTCTTTTTTGTTCCCTCTAGGACAGTGGCTGACACATGGAAGGCAGTCTTCTGTTTCTAAATGAATGAAAAGTGTAGAAAGACAGGTTGGGTTTTCAAGGTTAATAGACATTTCCTTGACCTTGTGCCAGGTCCAAGTCACCATTTCCAAGTCTGCCCAGGAAAAGATGCGACTGAAGCAGCTGAAGGAGATGGAACTGCTTCGGAGGGCAAAGGAGCCAGAGCGGGAGCGAGAACTGGCTTCCCAGGGCTTAGGCACATGGAGAACCTCAGCAAAGGAAGGTACTGATGCATTGGGCGGGCATGTCCACTGGGAAAGCTTTCTGGACAACTCCTGGGCTCTCAACCTTCCAAAAGAGGGGCTGCCCTCACATTCTCCCCTTCCCCATTCTGACAGGACAGAGAATTACCCCTTGACACCTGCTGATGCATCCATTGCCACAGAGACATCATGCCAGGGATGTAGGGGACCTGCTTAGACCAGGATTTTTTTTCCCACAGGCCTCCTTCCTTTAAGGGGCAGTGGAACCCTGTCAGAGCCCACTGGGATGAGCAGTCCACGCAGAAACAACATAGGAGTCCTCCAGAGGAAGCGGGCTAACCGAGCCTCCCTGCCCAACATCCCTGTCAGCAAACAGGAGCCTGGCTTTGCCCGCCATGCATCAGGTGGGACTTGACCTCTGTCTGGGCCACCTCTGGGTGCTCTGGAGTATGATCAGGGGGACCCTGGCTACCTGTCTTTGTATGTTGTACAGCAGATGGCTAGGCACTTCTGCTAGCCTAGTGCGACATGTCCTAGAGAAGTCATCGGTATATGAGGACCAAAGATAGGGGCAAGGAACTACTTCCAAGGGGAGCTCTGGGAAGATTTTGGATGCCTGCCTGTGACTTCATATTGTTGGGACTGGATAGGGCTGGCTGGGACCAAGGAATCCAAGATCTAGCATGGACACCTCAGGGGACATGCCAAGGAACCAGGGGACATTCCATCACACTTTTCAAGCAGCCTCGCTTCCTTCTCCCCTCCCCTTCCCCTCCCCTCCTCTTCCCATTATCCTCCCCCTCCTCCTTCCCTTTTCCTTCCCCCTTCTCCTCCTTTTCTTCCTCCTTCTCATCTTCCCCTTCTCCTCCTCCCCCTCCCCCTCCTCCCCCTCCCCCTGCTCTTCCCCCTCCTCCCCGTCCTCTTCCTCTTCCTGCCCCCCTCCTCCTCCTCCCCCTCCTGCCTGTCCTCTTCCTCCTCCTCCTCTCCTCCTCCCCCTCTTGTTTTTTACACTAGGCATTCTAGAGTTCTTTCATTTGAAAACTTTTTTTTAAACTAAAAGTCGAAACTAATCACTCTGATTCATGTTCCCTTTTTCTGTCACGTGGCAGGTAATGATGGCCAGGTAAAGCAGAATTTTGGTATTATAAATGTTTTTGACTTGCCTTTTCCACTCTTTGAATCTTTTCGGTTGTGTGAAATAGAAGGCCTTAAGTTGGGACTCTTCTTCAGTATCTGTGGTTTTATTCCAATCGCTTGTGTGCTGGGTCGCCCTCTGTGGCCCTTGGTCTTTCCCCTCAGTCTCTCAGGGACTAGGATCACAGGTGCGTGTATCCTCCCACCCTTATCTTTGCTCTGGTTTTTGTCTTAACAAAGAGAACCATGCTTAGGTTCAGAGACTTTATGAGCTAGCTGAAATTTCATAGCTGGGGCTTTAAAGATTAATCTCCTTTTATTATAGACGCCATAGTATGTTACAAGTAGTACTAGTTTACCTGTGATTGTGACCTAAAATCCCCTTTAAAATTAATGTATTTAGGATCTAGACAGAGTCTGGACTTGAAGAGAGTGAAAAAAAGGCGAGAATTATAGGAGATATGGTTACCTAGGGCTTTAGCTTAGTGGGAGAGCATTTGTCTAGCATGTTCGAGGCCTGACCTTCTCTGTCTCTATCTCAGTCTCTGTCTCTCTCCCTGCTATCTCTCTGTGTCTCTGTCTCAGACGCTGGCTATCTCTGTCTGTCTCTCCTCTATCTCTCTATCTCTCGGTCTCTGTCTGTCTGTCTCTCTGCTTTATCTTTGTCTCTCTGTCTCTGCCTCTCTCTCTCTCATGAGAGAGGGAGAGAATGCACTGGAGTTAGCAGATGATTGGTGAGGAGCCACCATTCCCAGTTCCCTGTGACCTGGGGTGGTGTGTGTGAGAGAATGAATCACGAAAGTGATCAATACTGAGAAGCTCACACCCACCTAACCCACTGCCTTCACAGTGTAGACAGTGGGACGGAGAGTTCAAGACTCACGTCACCCACAGTGATGGTGGGCTGTTAGCCTTAGACTTTGGCCGCTGAGTCTTGGACCCAGGACGGTCTGTCTGTTCCTGTGTCACTGTTGAAGCTGCATGTGTAGATGGGTAGATTTAGGAAAAGACAACGCCTTCCTCTCATGACCTCCCTGGAAGCCAAGTCTGAATCCTCTTACGCTCCTGACAACCCTGCAAGTGTCCCTTTGTACGCTGCTTTATCAGTTACATCTGCACCTAACTTTTGGTCAGTTTGGAAGTGATGGAATTTCAGGGTTGGAACTTGGCTGTTGTTGCGTACCTAATGAGTTTCTTGAAGTTGCAGCCTGTCTCAGGAGAGGAGGTGCCCAGAGACGAGCTTGACTTCATTTCCTCAATTCACTCCTCCTGTGTGTGCAGAACATGGGGATTCCTGGACCACTGGTGGGAAGCCATACTTACAAGCACTGTTGAGAGGCTGGTGGGTGAGGGTAGGCCAAGATGGTCAACACAAACCCTAGAGACCAGAAGCTGAAGTGTCCCCTGCGGGGCCTTCTGTGTCTGGGTGTGTGTCTACGAGCAAGTCTGGGCTTAAATTCTAGGTAGGAGAGAGCGGATGTTGGAGGGTGGTGTGGAGGTAGGGAGGGCAGTTGGAGGCTGGCTACTACCGCGGTAGTAGTGGTGGTATAACACTATATTCTCCAGGAGGCTGAGGATTGAATGTTCAAGGCCAGCTGCATTGTTCAATGAGTTCAAGGCCAGCCTGGGCAATTTAGTGAGACCTTGTCTAGAGATGAAGAGATAGTAAAGACAGGGGCTGACGACGAACTCAGTGGTTCAGTCTTGACTGGTGTGTTTGAAGATTATGAGTTCACTCTCCAGTAAAATACACACACACACACACACACACACACACACACACACACACACACACACACACATGCAAGTATACTAGTGGAAGTCATTCTGAGGGAAGGGAACCAAGGAAGCCTCACAGCAGAACTAGCCAGGAAGGAAGACATGGGAGGGAGGGGAGCCCAGTGATGGCTACATGATAGAGGAGCTCATGGGGTATGTTAGGTGTCTGAAATGCCTTTCTGCTCTAGAACTTTCTGATTCTAGAACCTATCCACAAGAAAGAAAACATGTTCTGTTCTCTCTGTGTGTCTGTCTGTCTCTGTGGCTTTCTCCATGCATCTCTTTCTCTTTTTCTGTCTCTGATTCTCTTTTGCATACGTGTGTGTGTGTGTGTGTGTGTGTCTGTCTGTCTGTCTGTCTTTGACTGAACCCAGAGCCTCACACATGCTAAGCAATCATTCTACCACTGAGCCACACCCCAGCCATGCTCGTCCCTGTTTTCTGTCAGTTCCTGGAAGTGTGGCTACATCTTGACCCTGCAGGTGACAGTCTCCTCCAGTGTTTTTCACTGTCCCCTATCTTCCTTCTGCCATCTGCCCATGAGTGCTTCTATGCTCAGGCATCTCACAGGGGAGGGATGGTTCTCTGGAGAAAACTGAGCGCAGAATGCTACCTAGTGAGCAAGGAGTCTATCCGCTGCTCATTGTTATGTATCCCAAGCAAGGTAGGAAAGAACTGGAGGTGAGTCTCAGCAGCTTCCGTGCGATGCCCAGCCGCCAGTGTGTTCTGAATGTAACGAGGTTGGCACTGTATGAATAGGATGGGAGGCAGGGTAAGTGAGGTACAGCCGCTGGCTTCGCAGCCTCAAAGCTTTTCTCCCTGTGTGTGGGGCTGTACTGAGGATCAGTCTCAGTGTGTGAAGGAGTGTGTGTGTGTGTGTGTGTTTTCACACATGCGCCTCTCTGTCCTCCTGGGTGATGCTTGCTGTCTCCCTCGAATACAGCTAACTCATTACCTGCCATGCTTACCTTGGGTTCTCCTGAATGGGAGGAAGAGGAGGAAGAGGAGATGGATCTTCAAGCTCTCAGGGAGTTCAGGCCCTTCTCCAACCCAGAGCTGGGGCTGACAGAAGCCCTTCAGTGCCTCAGCAGCAATGACTGGTGAGGAGGTGCCTGCATTGTATGTCCCGTGGCTTGGTCTGTGTAGGGGTGGGATTTGGGAGGGCTACAGAAGATCTCCCACCCCCAACTTTCTGGTTCCCTCACCAGTAGGGTCTGCTGCCATGGAAAGGTGTGTGTGTGTGTGTGTGTGCAAATATGTAGGTTTATATGTTTAATATCTCTAACTTCTTGTACATGCCCTGGGCCCTTCCAAATCTGCCCGTGGACTGTTCTGTGACATGCTGTAGCCAGGCATGGTTGGTAGGAATCTGAATACAGAACAAAGAGAACAAGGAAGGTCAGAGCTTTATTTCTCTAAATCAAGTTTATTGATTTATGTGTTTTAAAACACATGTATCCCAGACTGCCCTTGAACTTGGCGAGAATGACCTTGAACTTCTATTCCTTCTGCCTCTGCCTCCTGAGCACTGGAACGATAAACATGTGCTACCACGTGCAGTTTATGTGGTGGTGGGGACCAAACCCACGACCTTGTGCATGTTAGGCAAGCATCCTAACAAAGATATATGCCCATCTAAACCAAGTACATACAGGGGTCTCCCCATGATACAAATGAGACATATGGTCTTAGTCACCTGCAAAGCAGTTACTGGTGACCTGGAACGCTTGCAGAAGCCTTCCGATCTTTAGCCCCCATTTTAAGCATTGTCTATCTTGTATCAGAGACCCAAATAGATCCTGGGTGGCCAGAGTGGAGGGCCTGCCAAGAGTCCATAAAACAGCTTACATTGACCAGCTAGCTAGGGTGTCACCCCTAGAAACCCTGCTTCTGAATCACACCCTGCTGGGAGCTGTGTGCCGAGAAACAGGGCACCTCCCTCCTCCCGTCCTGTGAC
This sequence comes from Rattus norvegicus, assembly GCF_021556685.1. NCBI lineage: Eukaryota > Metazoa > Chordata > Mammalia > Rodentia > Muridae > Rattus > Rattus norvegicus. The sequence goes on along the minus strand of NC_141539.1, from coordinate 30,043,816 downwards.
AGGCCTGGCCTTGCTTCTCAGGCAAATGAAGGAGAAGGGCTTGGTGAACATCCAGCGCCTGGCGGCTTGTCACTCGGAGGTCCTCGGTACACGACTGCACGATGTGTCCTTGGCAGTGACTGCAGAGGTGAGGCCTACCCACAGCTTCTGTACTTTGCCTCTTCCCCAAATCCATACACATCCTTCCCCTGTCAGTGCTGTTCAGGTGAGTTACACAGCAGCCATGAGAGACGGCGGCTCTCTGGAGTCTATCTCTGCCTGTTCATCAGCCTCCAGCCACCGAGGTGGGAGTTCATAGCCACCCCTCGGATGCCAGCACTGAGAACTGGGTTTTCTTTATCTCGTCATCTTAGGGAGTTGAGACATTTGAAGTCATACATTCCCATTTGTCATTGCTCATTGTCTTCTGCACTTGTGACATCTGAAGAAGGATGGAGTACTCTGGGTTGATTCTCAACCTCAGGGCTGGTGTAGCATTTCCCAAGGCTTGGATCTCTGCCCAGGTCCTGCCCTGAAAGGCAGTAACGTGAGCTTGATCCCAGTCTACAGCCTTGGGAACAGACTGTCCCAGCGGGGGTGGGAGGGTGTGGTGCAGAGGACATCATGTTGACACTTGGCGGGACCGTGTCATGTGGTCGAGGGTTGGTTTCTGCCTCTGCGGCATGAGTGTGGTGTGAAGAGCAGAGTGGGCCATTTCTGTGAACCATCTGCGTCCGTCCTTTCCTCGCTACTGTGACAAAACTCTGGAGAGAAGCGCCTGGAGGGAAGATTTATTTTGGCTCACGGTCTCAGGGGGATTTCAGCATATCAGGGCAGGGGAGGCGTGGCAATCGGGAATGCTTCTATGCATGGTCGTAGGTGTGTACTATGCCCCTTGTTCACACAATGGCAGATACAGCCATCAGAGAGCCCAGTGGAGACAGGGGCCCACTATAGAGCAGTCAAAGGGCTGCCCCTGGTGACCTACTTCCATTGGTTAGGCTCCAACTCCTGAAAGTTCCCCATCTTCCTAACGCAGCACTAACCCATGGAACAAGTGTTCACAGCATGGACCTGTGGGGAAAATGTTCAATTTAAAGCAAATATACAAATGAAAATGAAATTATTAGTTCCAATGATAGCAGAGAGGGTATGTTCTGCCTGAAGATGCTGAAGTATTTTAGCTCTAGTGTGGCGGAGGATGAGGGCAGGGCCTTGGCATACATGAAGAAGTGGCAGAGGGGGCCACACAGTGTCTTTAGAGCACTTGGGAAGGTACACCTGACCTGGAGACCCCGTCTCCTCTCTCTCTCCAAGGTCACCAACCTACGCTCCAAGGTATCCCGCCTGGCCATCAGCACCCTGGGAGACCTCTTCCGAGCTTTGAAGAAGAGCATGGACCAGGAGGCTGAGGAGATTGTCCGCTGCCTTCTGCAGAAGATGGGGAACACCAGCGAGTTCATCCAGCGGGCAGCCAACCGGGCTCTGGGCGCCATGGTGGAAAATGTGACCCCTGCCCGTGCACTGGTGGCCCTCACATCTGCGGGTGTCTAGTATGTGCTGTCCCTGTGTGTGTGTCAGGGGACACTGGTGGCCTTCCTTCCGCCTCCCTCCTCTGTGTGTGTGTGTGTGTGTGTGTGTGTGTGTATGTGTGTGTGTGTGTATGTGTGTGTGTGTGTGTGTGTGTGTCAGGGGACACTGGTGGCCTTCCTTCCCCCCCTCTTCTGTGTGTGTATGTGAGAGTGTGTGTGTGTGTGTATGTGAGAGTGTGTGTGTGTGTTAGTGTGTGTGTGTGTGTGTGTGTGCGCGTGTGTGTGAGCGTGCTGAAGCATCCACACCAGGCTTCACCGAAAGTGCCTTACACATTTAGCAGAGGGAGCAAAACCCTGTACACTGTGGGCTCCTGCTACCTTTCCTAGGTGGTCTTCAGAGAAGCATGGCTGGAAGGAGAGGATGCTGTTCTCTGCTTAGGTTAGGAAGAGCACGGTGGTCATGGTAACGCTTGGGAGACAGGGCTGTAGAAGCAGCCTCAGCTGTACCCTGGGGGCTCCTGCCCCTCTCAGGGGAGCTGAGTTTCTTTCTGATGAAATGTGGACCAGGAATATAACTATCCTCTCTCAGGAGGAGGAGGAGGTGAGCTACTGTTAGGCCCGGATTTAATTTCCTCAAGTCAAAAGCGTGAATGCCCTGGAAATGGTGTGTACAGGCCCCTTTGGGGACAATCACATGGCTTCTTGTAGCTGTTCTCCCCACTCCCATTGATGCTGTGGTCAACTTTAGTCATGTCACTGGGAATGAGTACTCAAAGGCCAACCCCCTGCCCCAGTCCATGCAAGAGAGGTTTTGCAGTCATGACTGACGTGAACGTGGTTCTACAGTCTGTAGTTACAGATCGGCATGTATGTTAGTCTGAGGTCTTCATATCCCCTGTCACCAACCTGTTGTCTGTGGTTGTGTTTCCTTTTAGCCACCGGAACCCCTTAGTCCGGAAATGTACTGCCAAGCATCTCTCAGCCGTCCTGGAGCAGATTGGAGCAGAGAAACTTCTCTCGGGCTCCAGAGACAACACGGACATGCTGGTGCACAACTTAGTGAGGTTGGCCCAGGACTCTAACCAAGACACCAGGTAGGTCAGGACTTGGAACTGGGCGTGGCCAAGGTAACAAGCCACTGGTCAGGTCCCAGCCTCAGAGCTCACTGTCCTCAGAGTTTAGCAAAGTGACAATCAGATAGATGGAGGTGGGTTCTTTCCTTCCACTGTGTTCTCCGTTCCCTCCAGTGTCATGGCCAGCCTATCCAGGAATCACTCAGTGATCTTTGCCTCTCTTTCTTACCTCCTATTCCTCCACTCCTTGCAATGGGGCTTTTTGTGCCCATCTGCCCCAGCTCCAATCTCAGTCTATTCGGCTGTTTTTGCAAGGGTATTTACCAAGCACTCTTTTCACTGAGTAATCATATGAGAACTAATAGGAAAGATTAAACCCTGGTTGTGTTGAAGCTTGTCTCCTACTTGAGGAAGATACACAACAAACAATAAATATAATGAACAGTTTAGGTTATAGATACAGGGCACCAAGGCAAAAGCAAAACAAAACGAAACAAAACAAAACAAACAAAACAACAACAATAACAAAACCCAACGAAATGGAGTTGGGGATGTGAGAACAAGACTCGAGGCAGAGGCCAGGGATAACTGCAGGCACAGGAAACAGTTTAAAGGCCCCAGGTTGGAAAGAGATTGGACAAAAAGAAGGATGACCAGGTTGGGAGAAACACTAGCTCATAGTGGGCAGACACAGGTCATGAAGGACCTTGGAGGGCAAGGTCAAAGGCTGGACTGTAAGCTGTGCGGTAGGAGAGTTCTGGAGGATTTTAAAGTTTGTCTGTCTGTCTGTCTGTCTGCCTGCCTGTCTGCCTGCCTGTCTGTTTGCATGTGCATTGCGTGGGGTTAGGGCTTGAAGCAAAAGAACAGCAGGGGCTGATCGTCTCCCCAAACCAGAGTTGGGGACCAGCTGACGGCAGTTGATCTTGACCTCTTTCTGGGATGTTGTCACTGTGTCTGTTTGGATGTGAGGCTCACTGTCTAATGCCTTCATTTCAGAGATTGGGGAGTGTGGCTTGGGGATCAAGGCCACCTTTGTTGTAGAGGTCCCATTTTCCCCCAATCAGTGGGGCAGAGGTCTTGGTTACACAAGCTGCGCACACTCCAGTGTTTTCTGCAAGGTCGAAGTGTCTGTCCTTCTGTCTCCTCTACTGCCCAGGGAGTTGGACGTAGCCTCTTTGTTTGCTGAGTGGGAATCTTCTGGAATAAATCCAGTACTGCACTCTCCAGCGGCCATGCTGGATGACCCAGAGTGCCTCCCCTGAGAGCCTTCCTGATGCCTGAACTGTTATCTCCCCTCAGTCTGGCCAATGACTGGCAGTACCTACCTCTTCCTTCTTTTCCTCCTTCCCTTTTAATGGATTTAACAGGAGAAAGCGACGTCCCCCAGTGCTTCAGTGTTGTTTCTCTGACGGCTTTGCTTTTCATATGATAGCAGACAGATGGTGATTCCATGATCCTGGCAGGAGATCCTGGGAGCTGGGCCCAGAAGATGGGCTGGGCATTTGAAGGCAGAGCCATCAGGATGTGGGCTATGTGGCTTTCAAAGATACATCAAAGCTGGGGTTGGGGATTTAGCTCAGTGGTAGAGCGCTTGCCTAGGAAGCGCAAGGCCCTGGGTTCGGTCCCCAGCTCCGAAAAAAAGAACCAAAAAAAAAAAAAAAAGATACATCAAAGCTAAAGATGGCTTGTAGATTTTAAACTGAATAGCGGGATCAGTGGTGGTGCCACTCATTGAGATGAGGAATATTGCAGCGGTGGGCTTGGGGTTGTCGGTAACTGTTAGGTGGGAGGGATGGAAATCAAGACCTAAGATCTCCCTGAATCTAAAGGCTCACTGGATGACGCGGACCGTATTTCATTTTCCTCTATGGTACTCTGGTTTCTGGAGCCAAAGGACTTCCTCCTTCTCCTCACCCCTTAGGGCAAGTTCTGCATTCTGCCTATCATCTGGCGGGTCTGTGGAATGACCTTAGCCCTCTGCCTTAGTTTCATCAACTGTTTCTGTGATAGAATACTCTGACACAGGCAACTCAAAGGAGAAAAAGCATTCTTTTCCCTTTTGCCTAGAAATCCTAGGTTATAGTCCATCATTGGACAGTCAAGGCAGTAGGGACCTGAAGCATCAGTCCTGTCACGAGCACAAAGCAATGAGGTACTGCATGCATGTGCACAGTCAGCGCTCTCCTCTCCCCTGTCACTCATGCCAGGGCCTATAAGATGAGCACATCGCAGATGTGTCTTCCTGTCTTAGTGAACTCAACTAAGAATGTCCTCCCAGGTCAACCTAGCCTAGATCACTTCTCCCTGAGACATCCTTTTTTCCAAGTCAGAATGTGTTCCCTATGTTGTTCCAAGTCACCAATACTCACCAAGTCACTCAAGATGCAAAATGGGGATCCCCATTCTTTACTGAATCCTCCCAGCCATGTTGTCCTCCAGGTCATAGCATCTTTGAAACTGGCATGTATGTATCTTCTAGTTGGAGGCTTCTCCCACTTGCTGTTGGCCGGCCAGTGACTGCGATCTGGGTTTTGTTTTCTATCTGCATATCTGCAAACTTGGTGGTGGCTGTTGATGATTGCATGGACTTTGAAATTAAAGTTCGTACCGTAGGGATGGTGCTAGGAATGTTTCCTCGCTTGTTGACTGGGGGTTTCTGTTCAGAAGTCCCTTTGGGTGCTGTTGAGAGAATGCTGAGCTAATTTCTGTCTCAAATGCCTTAGAAGTGCAGTATAGTCCCTCGGCACTGAGGTCACAGTCACAGCCTTGACAGAGAGCAGCACAGCAGCAGTCAGACATGAGTAAAGCAAGACTTCGTATTAGGGGAATGACCCAAACTCTACATTTTCTTGCAAAGCAGGCAAGAGTGCATGCAAGAGAAAAGAAAGGACTACGAGTCATGTGACCTTTGTTCCTCTGGAAACCTCCACACACCAGGCAGTGGCTCTGAAGACAGTGGAAACAGCTAGCATTTTCTTGCCTTGGTTTTCTTTTGTGGAAAAGAGAGAGGTGTTTTATAAATAAATGAGGTTGGATGGGACCTCATTCTTCTAGATGCTGTCTACTCTAAGCTTTGAAATCCTTCAATTTCAACTCCCTTTTCAGCTCTTCAAACTGACTGACCTTATCTTATTCCCACTCTGTTGCTTATTTCTGGACTTCATGTCTTGCCTGCTCTGTGATGGTGGCCTCCTGACAGGTCTTCAAGCCCTTAGTCTTGTCCCTCCCTATTCACTTCCTGTTAGAGTTAGAAGATTGAATTTGTTTTTAGTTTAATTCAAATATGTGTGTGTGTGTGAGAGAGAGAGAGAGAGAGAGAGAGAGAGAGAGAGAGAGAGAGAGAGAGAGAGAGAGAGAGAGAAGGGGGGTAATCACAGAAGTCAAGAAAGAATGTTGAATCCCCTGAAGTTGGAGTTATAGGCAATGAGACATCTTTACTGACTGGAGATATATTTGGATTAATGAATTTTTGGCCATTCCTTAGCTTCGCATTACTTACAGGCCAAAGCCCAGTCCCTTCACATTGTCCTAAATACAGCCTACCCCTCCCTCCGGCTTCCTTCAGTCTCTTTTCTCCAACTACATCCAGCTGTTGTGTCAGACTGTGTTGTAGACTTTAGAATGCCCCTCCCCTTTCCTTCTAGTCCTTGTGTACTTGTGAGTTCCCACCCATCCATTGAGTCCCAAACCCAAGTTCTCCTTGATTCTTGCACCCAGTCAACACTATTTACCAGGTAGAGTTGATATTCTATCCTATACCATTCCACAGACTTCTGAGTGTCCCAGACTGTGTGTGTGTTGGGGAGTTAAGAACACTTCTGATAGCTGTGCAGCAGAATATCAAATATTCTTCTATTGGATATATAACTAAATGGATGTTGGATACATTGGATAATAGCTATAATGGTTATCTATTAGAGAAACCAATGGGGGTTGCAGAGATGGCTTAGTGGTTAAGAGCACTTCCCCAGGAAGATGTATGGCTGCTCTTATGTTTATGGCCAAAGCGCCAATGGTGTCTTGCTTGTGCTTTGAGGTAGTCTGTGGGCTGGTACATCTGAGAAGTCTCCCAGGGAACCCAAATTCGATTCCCTGTACAAGCAGTGTACAGCTTACAATCACCCACACCCAGGAGTTCTGATGCTGTCTATTGGACTCTGCCGTACCTGTACGCACACATATACCTAGACAAACATACATGCACATACATTTTAGGAAATCTTGAAACTAAGGTACAAGTGAAGAATATTACACAGCTTAAGAAGATGATTAATAAGAAAGTGAAAAGTCTGGAAACTAGTTGCCCGTGAATTCTGCTATCTATTAAGATGTAAATGCATAGAAAATATATAAAAATTTAATAGTGATTTCCTCTTGGTAATGGCATTACAGATGATGTTTATTCCTTTATGAATCTAATTTTTAACTGGGTAGGGATTGCTTTCCTAATTAGAAGCATGCAAAGCTCTCCTGTTATAATTGGGAACATTGTATAAAGCTGTAGAGTGAATTTATCAGCCTCTCAGTGGCTGTCTCTCCATTTGTTCTCTCCCCGGTGGCAGGTTTTACGGCCGGAAGATGGTGAATATCTTGATGGCAAACGCAAAGTTTGATGCATTTCTGAAGCAATCCCTCCCATCTCATGACCTACGGAAAGTCATGGCGGCCATTAAACAACGGGTGAGCTGGTGGAACTCATGTGGTCAGCTCGGCCCTCCTGTAGGTCGGGGGAATGAGTCTGGGTTCCTGTGACTTTCATTTCATTATGATCATTGACAGGTGGCTTAAATGTGCTTTGTGTCTCCAGTGCTTATACTGGGAATCTTCCCTGATGTGTCTCAAGCCTCCATTCCTTCTTGTCTTAAGTAGAGATTGCAGCCCATTTACCTTCATGGCTCCAGACTGTGACCTGGGGGTGCTTTGAGGTGGAAGGATGGCTTATCCTTCTTGTTATGGTTTATACTAGTATGTCAGGCTGCCCCTTTTGGTTTACAGTCTGTGTCTGTTTCTCAAGGGAATACAAGACAATCACGAACTCCCATCTGCCAAAGGTCGAAAAGTGTTGAAGAGTCTGGTGGTGTGTGAGAACGGACTGCCTAGTCAAGAGGGGTATGGCTGTTTTTTGTGTCTCTGGGGTCCCATGGCCAAAGCTACCAATGATTTCTTTTTTTTTTTTTCTTTTCTTTTCTTTTCTTTTTTTTTTTTTTTTTTGGTTCTTTTTTTCGGAGCTGGGGACCGAACCCAGGGCCTTGCGCTTCCTAGGTAAGCGCTCTACCACTGAGCTAAATCCCCAGCCCCCAATGATTTCTTATATGCCCATGGGAGTTGGTTGTGAACTGGGGCATATCTGAAACTTAGTTACATTTCTGCAACTAGGTTTCATCATTGTATCTGTAATGGACGGATTTGTAGGGTATGGTCTCCTCCCCACAGACCCAATTCTGGCTTGGTAACATCTGCCAGGGATGTTGAGTCCAGGAGAATGCGATTCTGCTCTGTTAGGCTCTCTATTTAAGCTCAGCGTCTCTTTGTTCACTTAAATTAGCATGTCCCTTAGGTGCTTGGTTGGTCAGCCTAGGGCTAGGGTGTGTACTGGGAACAGTTAAGAACCAAGCAGGAATCCTGTGCTTGAAATGTGAACCCTTCTGCTACCTCCTGTGAGGTTTGTAGCTGACCGTAGCAGGATGCCTGGGAAGGTCCTTCTGAGCTCTTGAGTGACATCTTGTATCCCCCTACTCAACTTATCCTCCCTAGACTAGATCAGCTCCCACTTTCCTATCTTCATGCCTTCTTTCTTTGCTGTGTTGTGTCTTTGTTTACCGAGTTCCTAGAGCTTGCGTGTTAGTTCTACAGCAAGCAGCCTGCCTGTCACCTGAGACACTCTCTGACATGGTGCCCCCACACCCTCAGGGTGGACAAGCTGGCCTCCTTTCTTCATACCTCTGTCTCCTATCTCTTTGTGAGATGTTTAAGGCAAAGGCTGTGTATCCCTTTGTTCTCAGGACCCAAACACAGCTGTTGGTACTCAGTAGGCGCGAATGTGAGCTGCAGGAACAAATGAAAGAGTGGGTGACATTGGAGCCTGTCGGGCGGAACCTGGGATAGGGCAGGAGCTCTGAGACCTTGGCTTTGAACTAAGTGTGGGAGGTGGGAATCCTGTATAGCTCCTCTCTCATGCTGGCTGAGACAGTCTAGGCTCTGACGGACATGCTATCCATTCCAATGTGAGGGGCAGGTATCTTCTCTCTTCCTGTTCTGTGTGAGAGCCAAGCCAACAAGGGGCAGGGTATGAGAACCAACAGAGGTGGGATGTGATGGCCTCCAGAATCTTGATCCTTTCTTTATTCTTAGGTTAAACATATTCTAGCTGGGCTTGTGGCGGGGTGGGCTTCTCTATGGCAGGGTACTGTCTAGCACGCATTAGATCATCCCTGGGTTAATCTCGCCCTCAACACTTGGACAAATCATCTGTCCATGGTACATGCTTACTTAGCCTCCATACCCTCAACTCTTTACATGCCCCCAGAAAAGGTCAAAACCAGAAAGAGAGACCTTGCTTATTGTCCTTTGAGAAAAAAAAGAGACGCCCAGAGGCCCCCACGTGCAGTGTCCCCAAGCAGCATTTAGAAAAGAGGCCAGGGTTAGACTCCGCTGTAGGAGACACACTGCTTCTGTCCTAGCTGGCGGTGGGATGCAGCTTGGGATGAGAGATGTGTTCATCCCCTGGGCTCTTCCCCAGGGGTCAGCCCCTGCTTCCCCCTAGGCTTGGCTCCAATGGCCCTCGGCTGGTGGGGCTCCGCTCCTCCATGCGGGGTGGTGTGGAGATGGCAGAGCAACTGCGGGAGCTGACCAGGCTGTTGGAGGCCAAGGAGTTCCAGGCTCGCATGGAAGGCGTTGGGAAGCTCCTTGAATACTGCAAGACCAAGCCAGAACATGTTGCTGCCAACCTAGTCCAGGTGAGCTCCCACCTGTGTTCTCCCTTATTTCTCCCGTCGGTGACAACTCAATCTGGAGAGCTCTGAACCGATTTGGGGGGGGGGTTGTACGGGGAGCCCCTAAGCATTCACTTTTCAGATGGTCCTTGTAAAAGAATAGTCAGATGTGGCCGAGGTTTGAGCGCATCTTTAGAAGGCTCAGAGATTTCCTGGGTGGCTTCCACCCCTCTGCCAGAGAGGGTGCTGTCATCAATGATTGGATCGCATTCAGTTCTTTATTTGCATAATATTTGATATCAGAGCCTGTGATTGGACAGTGGCTGGACTGTAAATGAGGGACAGTCTGGGGACCTGCTAAACACCAGGAGGGGTTCCTGTTTTTCCTTGGAGTGATGCTGATGGGCAGGTGCCAACCCGGGCTGAGTCAAGTTCCCCACAAGCTGTGTGATCTGAGGAGACTCATTCTCCTCCAGGAACCTTCGTTGTTAGTGGGAAACTGGAGAGCGATAATATCAACATGGTTTGCTAAGGTCATCAGTGAACAATGGTGAAGAGGACCCACCCTGGTTCTCTGGATGATTGACACATGGAGACATGCTCAGCACATGTCTGTCCTGCCTCTTTCTGCCTGTTCCCCTTTTGAGGAGTTGAGCTCCTCAAGGCTGGGAATATGTTAGCACAGGTCTGGGGATCCACTTCAGGGATGGGGGAGGAGTCCCAGCTGACTTCTGCCAAGCCCATGGACTCGGATTTTTGTTCCCTCAATAGGTCTTTGATGCTTTTACCCCAAGGCTTCACGATTCTAACAAGAAAGTGAACCAGTGGGCGCTGGAATCCCTCGCACAGATGCTTCCCATCCTGAGAGAGAGCATCCACCCCATGCTGCTGTCCCTCATCATCGTAGCTGCAGACAACCTCAACTCTAAGAACTCTGGGATTTCCACTGCTGCCTCCACTGTGCTGGATGCCATGATGGACAGCCTGGGTGAGCATCCCACTGCAGTCCCTGTGGGGCTGTGGGAAGTCCCTGCGTCTGGGCCACCACACTCATTGTCTCAGTTAAGGTTCCAATTGCTGTGAGGAGACACCGTGACTCTTAAAGGAGAATATTTAATCGGGCCGGCTTACAGTCTCAGAGGTTTGGTTCATTGTTGTCATGACAGGAAGCATGGCAGCGTGCAGGCAGATGCGATACTGGGGAGGTAGCTGAGAATTCTGCATCTGAATCTGCAGGCGTCAGGGAGACAGTGTGACACTGGGCCTGGTTTGAGCATCGGAAACCTCAAAGCCCGTCCCCCAGTGACATCTTCCTCCAAGAAGGACATACTTCTCAGTAGTGCCACTTCCTGTGAGTCTATGGGGGCCATTTTATTCAAACTGCCGCACCCGTTTTCTTTGTGTGGGGGTCAGCTGAGTTGCAAACAACTCTGGTTAGTATGTCAGGCTGTATGGAGCAGGTATAGACATTGTAGGGCCTTCAGGATTCTGGCTGGAGGCTTTTCCATGTTCCGGTTATGTCTTAGTCAATGCTCTATTGTTGTGAAGAGACACCGTGACCATGGCAACTCTTATAAAACAAAGCATACAACCAGGGCTAGCTTACAGTGTCAGAGGGTTAGTCCATAATCGCCTTGGTGGGAAGTGGGTGGCACACAGGCAGACATAGTGCTCAAGAAATAGCTTGAGAAGCTACCCCTGGGTCCTTAGGCAGCATAAGGACAGAGACACCAGGCCTGGCTTGAGCTTTTGAAACCCCAAAGACCACCTCTGGTGACACACTTCCTCCAACAAGGCCACACCTACTAATCCTTTTCAAGTAGTGCCACTCCTTAATGACCAAGTGTTCAAATATGAGCCTGTGGGGCCATTCTTGTTCAGACTGCCACAGTCTACTGGGTATTATATGGCCAGGAATGGAGGCAAGAGAGAGGTCCTGACCTAACTTCCCTATAGTCAGTCACAGGAGGAAAATGGCCTTCTCAGGGCCACAGGGTGCTGCAAGGGTGAGTGAGGAGGGCCTGGCAAGGTTCATCTGTGCCAGGGGTTGGTAATGCACTGTAACAGAGGAGTAAAGAACATAGAAAGGAAGGATGGTGCAGTGGGTAGTCATCATGTGAAGCAAGAGCATGTCTGATGAATGCCCTTGATAGCATCTTCACTCAGTTCCCCAAAGCCGGGGGAACTTTTTGGTGGATCTCCTGTTCCTTTCCTGGCTAGGTGATGTTTAGTATATCCCTAGAGGGAAAGGCAAGCTTATAACTTAAGGTCTGTTGAGAAGGGAGTCCCTGCGTAGGGCTATGTCTGGGCCAGTGTGAAGGAACTTGTATCTGAAGATTGCCTGGGCTGTATATCTGATGCAAGGTGGCACCCGGCCTCTGGCAGTCACAAAGCACGCTGGGCAAGACACCCCTGGCATACTCACCTCACCTCCCTCCCTATGTCTCGGCCAGAACTCGGTTCCTGCGCCTGCGACAGAAGCTATGTCCTTGGCTAGAGCCACCAGAAGTTTCAGTTACAAATCAAAGGCCTGGTCAAGTCCCTTTTTGTCTCCCGAGTTCATAAATATCGTCAATTTCCACATTTTTATCTCGGAGGAAATTTATGATTTGCTGAGTTTGTGGCTGTGGAACAAACAATACAAATCGGGCCCTAAATTACAGCCCACTCGCTGCGCTGCTCTGGGTGAGTGAGGTTGCTGTTGCCGATAATCAAGGCTCTTGGTAAATCACGCCAGGCGCTGGATTTATTGGGAAAACCTACACAGAGCAGAATGGGCTTTAGGCACTTGAGGAGGATGAGCGCTCCTGTCAGGGGAGAAGGCTCTTTTAACTCCCCCGCCAAGGCCTTTAGGTTGCTCATTGCTACCAGGTTAACCTTCCTTAGCATGGAAGGACCTGGCACTTTGGACAACAGAATTTACTGGCCCCATAGTTATAAGAATCAGGTGCCCCCTACCCAAGAACCTTCTGCATCCACCTAGGATGAGGGCCCTGAAAAGCAGTCGGCCTCAGAGTAACCTGTGTATTAGTCAGATTCTGCTGCTACAACAACAATCTCCAAGGCTGGGAAGTTTATGTGAAGGAGGAGGAGGAGGAGGAAGAGGAGGAGGAGGAGGAGGAGGAGGAAGAGGAGGAGGAGGAAGAAGGGGAAGAAGAGGAGGAAGAGGAGGAAAAGGAGGAGGAAGAGGAGGAAGAGGAGGAAGAGGAGGAGGAGGAAGAAGAGGAGGAGGAGAAGGAGGAGGAAGAGGAGGAAGAGGGGGAAGAAGAGGAGGAAGAGGAGGAGGAAGAGGAGGAAGAGGAGGAGGAGGAAGAAGAGGAGGAGGAGGAAGAGGAGGAAGAGGGGGAAGAAGAGGAGGAAGAGGAGGAAGAGGAGGAGGAAGAGGAGGAAGAAGGGGAAGAAGAGGAGGAAGAGGAGGAGGAAGAGGAGGAGGAAGAGGAGGAGGAGGAAGAAGAAGAAGAGAAGAAGAAGAAGAAGAAGAAGAAGAAGAAGAAGAAGAAGAAGAAGAAGAAGAAGAAGAAGAAGAAGAAGAAGAAATTTAATGTATGGTTGTAGAAGTTCAAGAGTGTGACACCAATTTCTGATCAGCTTTCATTGAGGTCTCACAGTGAAATGGCACCACAATGGTGGTGATGGCACAGTGGTGGGTGGTGTCACAATGGCAGGAGCGCCTGCGGAAGAAACTACACCTTTCCCCCAGGGAAGAAGGTCGTTCTCAGTAAATGGTTTTTGGTGTGAGTACACAATTTCAGACCCCAGGACCCACTTCAAGTGGGACAAGGCAGCATACATATCTCAAAGCCCAGTGCTCCCGTGGGGGAACAGGAGGCAGAGATGAGAGAATCCGGGGAAGCTCAGGTAGCCTAGTGAATGGAGTGGATAAACAAGAGACCCTGTCTCAAACTGGGTGGAAGGCAAGGACTGACACCTGAAAGTTACCTCTGACCTACACACACACACACACACACACACACACACACACACACACACACACACAGAGAGAGAGAGAGAGAGACAGAGACAGAGACAGACAGAGACAGAGACAGAGACACAGAGAGACACAGAGAGACAGAGAGACACAGAGAGAGACAGAGAAAGAGAGAGACAGAGAAAGAGAGAGACAGAGAGAAAGAGACAGAGACACAGAGAGAGACAGAGAGAGACTTTTTAACTTAAAGAACATTGTGGGAACATTCACTTCTCAAGGCCTATATTAATCTCCATGGGCAATGTTCCTAATGATCGCATTACTTCATGCTAACTTCCTGAAAGTCTCACCACCTTCCAGTATTTCTGAACTGAGGACCAAGCTCCTAACACAGAAACCTTGGGAGAGCAGCACGCTGCAAGCATGCATGCATGCAGTTCTTCTTGCTGGGACAAAGTCCTCTTGGATACAGCTGGAAAGAGCCCCTCTGGTCCACTAGCCAGAGGCTCTAGTACAGGGAAAATGATGCAGGGGTGTGTGTGTGTGTGTGTGTGTGTGTGTGTGTGTGTGTGTGTGTGTGTGGTCTGTCTGTCTTCTGTACTCCTTAGATCAGTGCTGAGGTTTAGAATGGAATGATGTTGGTCTCAGAGGTCCAAGGGTGTCCTATAAAACCCTCACGAAAGTTCCTGTGGAGCCTATATGATGTGTGTTATCTTAGCTCTGAGTGTGGTCCTGTTTGAGCAGGCATGGGAATGAGTCATCTGGGCCACGTGGGTTTACTGTGAAACACACCTTCTCAGTCCCTCCACCAACGTTGATCCTGAAGGTGCTCTTGACCGTAAAGTGACAAGCATAAGGATTTAGGTTAGTGACATGGAGAATTTAATCGTCCCTAGTGAATGACAAGGGTAGAACCACATTGGCCCCAGGAAAGGCTGTCATCTGCCTAGAATGAGCCGAGCTTAGCCCAGGTGACAAGTAACCAAACTTCCCACTGCTCAGGAGATTGGGTGATAGCTGCAGAGCCTTGGGCAGTAGGGACCGAAGATGACCCCGCGAAGGGAAGGCCGGCGATTCTAGTCCACTGGACTCCTCGTTTGAAGGCGCTTCCTCGCCAACCTGCTTCATTTCCTCACCGCCCCCATGGATTCTGACTCCAGACTGGAGATGCTATCTCAAATGCTGGGCAACGCTTAAACTCGGAAGGCCAGAACGGAGGCACAGCACGCTACCGTCTGTTCTCTGCTAATTGCAGGGCAGGAGGACCAAGCGCAGTGCCAAGTGAGGCTGCTGTCTTCTGGCACGAAGTCCGGATGGTACAATGAATGGGGAGGCTGCTTTTCTAGGACAACGGAGTCTGAAGATGCTCCTCCATTGTGAGATTCGGGGAGTAGCATTGCCCCAGCAGCCTTGGTTTTCCTGAGGGACGGAAGCTCGGTTGGTGTGCTAGTTTATATAACAGCTGCCGGTGTGGTGTCCGTGGCCAATCCCTTAGGGTGGAGGAAGGAGACGGGCCAGCTTCCTCCCTGATCTCTGCCCTTCATCACCCACTTCCTGCCGAAGCCGGAAGTGTTTCTCTGAATGTGAGGCTCAGTGCCTCTTTTGCAGCGAGACACTGAGCCCTGGTATCAGGGGAGTTTTTCTGAGGACTAAGGAGGCGCCAGAGCAGAGTACTTGGCCCTGTTGGACTCTGTTACTCACTCGGGTTAGTTGCAGGAGATATTTGTCTGATGAAAACCTCAGGCTGCAGACAGCGCGGTCTCCCCCAGATGACCTTGGCATTCAGGCTTCTCACAGCCAAGAGACGCTCTCTTAATTTAGCTCAGCCTCTGGCCGTTGGTGGAGAGGCCAGATAAGCTTGGGGTGCCGGTAGCCTTGGATCGAGTTTTGCTGTCTGCTCTCCGAGTGTAACCGTAAATCATATGACTGATGCTATATTGTTAACAGGCTTGACTCTGCATCCAGATGCCTCTCCAATACACCAGACACTCAAAATCCCTGCCTTCTCTAAGTGTCCATATTTGTCCAAGTTTACCCAGTGAAAAACCACCAGTGGATGTAATTTGGATATGGGCTCTTTCATTTAATTCTATTCAGGACGACATTGGTGCTACATACCTTTAATCCCAGCATTTGGGAGGCTGAGTCAGGAGGATTAATATGAGCTCAGGGCCAACCTGGGTGACATGTGACTCCTTTGGTCTAAAAAATTCAAAGAGAAAACAAATGAACACCAACCAGTGTTCAATGCCATTTTAGGCTCCCTAGTTACGTAAACACAAAAGTCTTTTTTTTTTTTTTTTTTGGCTGTGAAAGTCATGCTTTTTAATTACTGTGATATGGAAAATCCAAAGCATTTGAAAAGAATACATCCATTTATAGCCAGTGCCAACTCATAAAAGTGTGTGTGTGTGCTTGTGTGCGAGTGCCTGCCTGCCTGCCTATGTAGGTGGCACAGACAACCTCAGGCGTATTCCTTTGGGATCTGTCTACTTTGATTTTTGAGATAGCATCTCTCACTGGGATCTGGAATAGCTTCGTACCGAGTCCCAGGGATCCACCTATTTCCTTCCCTAGTGTTGGGATTCTACATCCCAGGGCACAATACCATCCCAGGTTTTTTCCCTGTGTATTCTGGGCTTCGAACTCAGGTCCTCATGGTTGTGTGGTAAGTGCTTTTCCAACTGGCCCATCTCCCTAACCCTTAGAAGAGTTTTCTTTCAGGAAAGTGTGAAAAACATGGCAGTGTGCACAGCGGCTTGATGGTCGCCTGTGAACAGTCATCGTAAGTCAGTAACTGAATACGTTACCGTCTTCCACGTGGCCCACACTGGGTGTGGCCATCCGGGAAACACTACGCAGAGGGGACCTGATGTCCTGCCTAAGCACGGGTGTCTGGGGCAGCCTGTGGCTCGAGAGTCGCCATATGAAATGCTCATGCTCTGATTTGCTTAGACAGGATGCAAATTCAAGTGTATGCCGTCATGATTCCATTCACAAATGTGCACAGGCAGATCTCCGGGAGATACACACTGAGACCCAGTCACAAACCGAGACAAAGCAAACGAAAAAACAAAACTAAAGTAAAAGATGCTAAAATTTAAGGGTTTTTGTTGTTGAATTTCTTATTTGTTTTTCTGACTTAAACTTCCGACTTCTGTGGCTTTCAAGTAGTCCGAAGATAAAATGTCCTGGTGGCCTCAGGGCTGCTCTAAGTGAAAGAAGTCTGATAACGCACAGGGATCCCTCTGTCCCTTTGTAGAGAGGGGGACCGAGGGAGATCAGGGTCTCTGATCAACTAGCCAGGCCTGCTTTCTTTTCGTAGCACAGTATCTTATATTCTTTTCACTGCACAGCAAGTCTTGACCTCCTTGGGAGGCAAAAATAACCCTCTGGAAATGTGGGCCAAGCTAATGGAGTAAACAACTTTAGCCTTTCAAATATTAGGGTCCAACATCATCCTTACCATCATCATCACCACCACCACCACACTACCACCATCATCATCACCATCATCATCACCACCACCACTACACCAGCATCATCACCACCACCACCACCACCACCATCATCATCCTCTCTCTGAATGATGCTTAGAACAGAACCACCTCAGGGCCCTTGCACATGCTAGGCAAGTATTCTATTGCTGATCTACCACAAGTCACATCAAGATTCTGGTCTTTTATTTGATTTTTCCATTGAGAGAATTTTAGGGCAGTAACAAAACTTATTATAAATAGCAGATACATTATATGAATGGAGCTGATCGTCAATATTATGTTAAGCCATCGAATTCGAACAGGAACTCAATGAGAAAGGAACTGGGATTATCCCCGTTTTACAGATAGGTAAGTCAACGCATAGAGAGAGGGATTGGCTCATACAAGTGTTATGTAGAGAAGTAAGATGTAGTCTCTAGGCAACTTGTGCCCAGAATTTGTACCCATTCATTATGCTTTCCTGTCTCACTAAACTTGAATGTGATCCAAGGAGGTGAGCCTTACAGAGGTGACCAAACCAAGACAGACCAAGTGTGTGTGTGAGCTACTCAAGCATTCACAAACTAGCCAGGAAAAACTACTCTGTAAACATTTACCAGGCAAGGTATGCTCTGAAAGCACTTACTAATCACATGCACTCAGCCAGAATTTTTCAAGCACCTATATTCTGCAAGTATTTCTCAACTACATGCACCCTGCAAGCATTTATGAAGCACCTGCTGTATGCTGGCTGCCACAGGAGCACGGTCTGGTTGATCTGCTGGTGTTTATTTTCAAGGACTTCCCAGGAGCACTTCTCTCTGGCCCCAGACAACTGTGCCAAGGGCCAGGAGCCCTGTGGGGGAGGACTGGGGAGGCAGAAGTGCTTTCACCGCGCTACATCAGACTGCCCACTTATTAAACCCAGGCTCCTTGACCTCAGGCGCTTTGCCTTGCTATCTCTTCCCCTAAGTCCCACTAAAACTGAGATCCTTCTGTGGTGGAGGCACAACATCAGGAGTTTCTTAGGTCAGGGCCTTTGCCCCCGAGGACGGATATACACTTTGCTGCAGGGACAGTGCGGTTATCAGGGTGGGATTCTAATAGAAAAGATGGTTTTGGCTTCCTTTCTTGTTCGCACACAGGGGTGCGTTCCTGCTTTCCACCTTGGGCACACATGCCCTCGCTAGAGGCTATACCTACTCTTGGACTTTCTGCCTCCAAACCCTGAGCCAAATAAAGTTTTATTGTTTACAAATTGCTCGTTCTTTTTTTATTTTTAAATTACGGAAGCAGAGAATTGACTAAGGCATCAGGACACACACGCCTGCCCTGCCCTGCCCCCACCCCCTGCCCAACCCCCTGGTGTGGGCAAGCCACAGCCCTCAGAAGGCCAAGTCACTACTCACCTTACCTTCTATTAAGTCATTCCATGGCTGTTGTGGTTGCAAAATGCTGGGAGCTGAGCATGCTGGGTGCTGGGCAAAGCAGTGCCTCCAGGCTCATGGCAGGAGCAGTGGGGTGGTAGCAGGTCTGAGCTTTGTGCCTTCTTTGCACAGACCAAGGGTGCTGCTTTACCCTTCTGGGTGCTCTGGCTACATGAGCACAATTTCCCACCCTGGCTTATGGTTCATTTCAAACCAAAGAAACCTAGCAGTGGGTAGGGAGACTCCTTTTCACTGCTTCTGGGCTCCAAGTCCATCGCATAAAGGGCACCAGGCAGTGCTCACTGTGGGAATAAATGACTATCTGCCATGGGGTGTCCTAAAGAGCAGAGTGTGAGTTCCGACTAAATGAAAGCTTTGACTTCTGAGTGCTATCCCCAGCCCTGTGATGGCCTTTGTGTGAGCATCCAGGAGTGCCTCAGTTCACCCTGAAGCTATAAATACATTTATGTCTACTTACCCATTGCCTTCACCGATTGCCAACACCACCATTGTGTGTCTTCTGTCTGCCAGTCATTCATCTACCAACTTTTATCTCAAACCTCACCTTAAGCCAATTTAGAAAATCGCAGACTGTGGGAGTAAATGGCGGACCGTTTGGGAGTCAATCTAACTGCTTGAGACCGCCCACTCTTCCCCCATATCCTGTGTTCATTCTAAGGCTGGTCCCAGGATGGGATGATAGGCCAGTGGGTAAGATACTTGTCACAAAAGCACAAGGACCTGATCAGGTGCCCAGATCGATCTGGATGCACACGTTTGTTTTCCCAGCAGGCGGGTCCCGGAAGCTTACGGGTGAGGGAGAGCATCTGCCTCAATCAGGTGCAAGTGAAGGACCAACACCTGAGGTTATCCTCTGACCTCCACACTTGTACATGTATGTGCACGTGCACACACACATACACACACATATACGTACACAGACATACACACGCCATACCCATACACACATACACACAGATATACACATACCCTTACACACACACAATCATGCAGAGACACACACACACACACACACGCAGACACACCCACACATACCATACATACATACACACAAACATACATACAAACATACACAGACATACATATATCCATACACATGCGCAAACATACACAGACATACACATGCCCATACACAAACACACAGACACATAGACACACCCACAGACAGACACATCCACACACTCATACACACATACATCTATACACACATATAAACATACACAGACACCCATAACACAGACATACATAGACATATACACACATCTATACTCACGCATGTGCACACGTACACGCGTGCGTGCACACACACATCAGCACATACATACATACATACATACATACATACATACATACATACATAATCAAGCAGTTAGATAGATCTCAAAGAGTTAATTCAGCTCCCCATAGAGCCCCTTCCTCATGAGGGCATGTGGACACCTAGCACCATGAGTGCCTGGTGTGTTGGCATGGCTGGCAACGTCATGGTCACAGGTGTCTCCATCTCTTTCAGACCACCTGTGCCTCCTGCAAGCATTTGCTGGACGCGTGCGTTTCCTGACTGGTCCTGCAGTGCTGGATGTCACAGATCGCCTCTCAGGTGAGTACCTCTGACGACACCCAGCACATGCAGCCTGTCCATCACTGTTCTCTCCTGTACTATAGTTCCTTAGGTCTCAAGGACATTTAAGAATTTTCATAGTCTGCTTTTTCTGTGACACTCTCCCCATTACCAGGTGACAGTCTTTGTTTTTGGTCAAAGTGAAGCACGAATGTAGATAACCAAATAGTTTCTAGGAATCTATTTATTTCTCTTACAAACCTGGGTTCTTCTAGCCCAGTGAGAACCTTTTTAAAAAAGTGTGTGTGTGTGTGTGTGTGTGTGTGTATTATGTGTGTGTGTGCGCACACATAGGTGTGGGCACGTGCACATAGAGGAAGCCACTTAGGGATTCTGAGAGAGGGTCTCTCATGACCTGGAACTTGATAAGTAGGCTAGGTTGGCTGGAGTTTACTCTTCAGCATGAGCCACCACACCTGTTTATTTAGTTATTCATTACCATCTATTTATTTAGTTACTTATTTATCCTCTCATCTATCATCTATCTATCTATCTATCTATCTATCTATCTATCTATCTATCTATCATCTATCATCTATCTATCATCTATCAATCTATTTATCATCTATCTATCATCTATCTATCTATCATCTATCTATCTATCATCTATCTATCTATCTATCTATCATCTATCAATCTGTTTATCATCTATCAGATATCTATCATCTATCAATTTATTATCTATCTATCATCTATCTATCATCTATCAATCTATTTATCATCTATCTATCTATCATCTATCTATCATCTATCAATCTATTTATAATCTATCTATCTATTATCAATCTATCAGTTATCTATATCTCTATCTATCATCTATCCATCTATTTACCTATCATCTATCAATCTATCAATTTACCCATCTATCCATCTATTTATCTATCATTTATCATTCAATCTATCTATCATCTATCTATCTATCTATCTATCTATCTATCTATCTATCTATCTCTATCTATCATCTATCCATCTATTTACCTATCATCTATCTATCATCTATCTCTGTGTGGTGTATTAGTTATTTTCCTGCTAGTTTGATAAAGCACCATGACTAAAATCAGTGCATGGAAGAGAGTTTATTTTGGCTTACATTTCCATAGGGATTACAGTTCACCATGACAGGGGAGGTGCGGAGGGAAGCAGCTAGAACTGGAAGCTGGGAGACTACATAGTCAAATACAAACATGAATCAGAGAGTTTATGTCTGGTGATAGTTCAGCATGAATTCTATCCCTAGAACCACATATGGAGACTTCCATGAGAAATGCCAGCTCTCCAGGCTCAGATCTGGAGCCCTCAGTCCCCAGCTGGTGCTGTTTCGAGGGATTGTGCAGCTTTCCTGAAGGAAACATCCCTGGGGGTGGGGGTGGGGGTGGGGCTGTTCTTGGGATTGTTCTCATTTCTTCTTTCTTTCATTTGTTTTGTTGTTGTTGTTGTTGTTGTTTTGTTTCTCTCATTTTAAAAATTGTTTTAAGATGCGTGTAACATGTGTTTTTACCACTATCTCCATTTAAGGAGGTTCTTTGGTATCGAATGTATCTGCGATGTTGTCTATCTGTCACTACTATCCATGTCTCTTCATCTTGTAAACCTGGAACTCTCGCTTGAGAGATGGCTCAGCAGTTAATAGCACTGACTGCTCTTCCAGAGGTCCTGAGTTCAAATCCCAGCAACCACACGGAGGCTCACAACCATCTGTAATGGGATCCAACGGTGTGTCCGAAGAGAGTGACAGCATACTCATATATATATATAAAATAAATAAATACTTTTAAACTAAAATACCCTGAAACTCTCACCATATCAAACAGTAACTCCCTGCTTCCCTCTGCCCCTGCAACCATCACTCTCCAGTCTCTGTGCGACTGACTACTGCAGGCACTTGGAGGTGGAGGTGGGCTCCCACACAACTTATCTTCTGGAGCCCGGCTTACTTCAGAGTTAACACGATGTCTTCAAGGTTCACCCATACTGTAGCAGGCATTAGAGTTTGTGTGTGCACATCCGTGTGCACGCGGGGGGAACACATATGTACATATATAGGCTAGAGGTTGACTTAGGGTATCTTCCTCAGTTGCTCTCTCTTTTTATAAGAATACATATTTACTAATTCTATGTATGTATTCTCGAGTGTGTGTCTGCACACCATATGTAAGGAGGAGCCCTGGGAGATCAGTGGATGCATTGGATCCCCTGGAATTGGACTTACATGAGGTTATAAGTCCCCGTGTGTGTGCTAGCGACTGAACCCGGGTCCCTTGTAAGAGCAATAGGTGCTCTAAACCACTGAATTAGCTTCCCAGTCTCCATCGCCTTACTTTTTGAGACAGTCTCCCTCACTGAACCTGGAGCTCATCGATTTGGCTAGATTGGCTGACCAGACAGCCCAGAGATTCTCTGGTCTTTGCTTCCCTACTGCTGGGATTACAGGTGCCTCAGTATACACATGGACCTAGCTCTTTTAAAAAAGCGTTTGTTTGCATTTAAATGTGAGTTTTGGGGGGCTGAACGTGGGCTCTCATGCTTTACTGATTAAACCGTTTGCTTAGAGCCAGGCTTCTATTTAACATCTTCAAGGCTCCTTGTAGAACCGCTCCCGTTCTAGTAAAGGCAGTCAATGAGATTTCCAGTGGATGCCTGGCTGGTCAAGTGCTAGTAAAGGTAATTTCTTTTTTTTTTTTTTATCAAGGCAATATTTTGAGGCTTTTTATTAATCAACTATATGATAAGTAGAAACTATGTAAACAGAATGACAATGAGATTTTAAATTCTTCACAGGAAAACTTCTATAGGGAACTTACCTTCCTCTACTTGTTATTTTACATGTTAAGTGGTTTATGTGTAAAGGTAATTTCTAATGGGTGACTGCAGGCTGCAAAGCTGCCTTCCAGCCATCACCTTGCCATCCGAGAGAACTGTGACCAGTGGTGGTCCCAGCAGACACCCGGATGGGGATGCAGGAACCTTGGGGTAGTCAAGCCAACATTTGCATTCTGTGATGACACTATGGAGCATTTCTGTTTCCCTGAGGGAGGGATGCAGGTCATCTGGTTCCCCTCTGTTCCGGAAATCAGAGGAGCACCCTAGGTTTTGGGAGATGTTAAGTGGATGAGGGAAGGACAAATTGGGGATTCTTTTTAAAGCTCCAGACTAGGGTTGGAGACATGGAACTCCTTGAGTTTGGAGAACAGTGTGGGCAAAGGCTTTGGAGTCAAGACAGAGTGGCCTCTGTTTCCAGCGAGGCCTTTTGGAGGCCTTTTTGAAGAAAAAGTCCTGTTTTCCTTCGAGTCTTGTTTTCCTCCTCTGAACAATGGGCTCACATCCATTCTTTTGGCATGAAGTGGAGCCTTAAGTCTGTCTTGGACTGAAGTAGTCTTCCAGAACCTTCTAGTTTCTTGGCCTTATAAATCAATGAAGCCCTGTTTTTTCATTGATGACTTTTACTAGCACTTGAGCAGGATGCCAGACAGAGTGGACGGCCCCAGACCAGCCTCCGGTCGGGGCAACCTCCCCATGAAGGCCTGGGAGGCTTTGATGTTGCCTGCGACCCTGAGACCTACCTTGGTGATAGAGTGTGCTTGGGCTTACAGGATTGTGTTCTCAGATAACCAGGTTTGGGGGTTTCTTCACCAGGATGGAGGGTCTATTTGGAGCCTGATGGCTTGCATACATTTATCCTCACAGACTGCTGCTTGGTTGTGAGGGTAGATGTCCAGACGCTGGGAAGGATCTTGTTCCTTGCCTGTGGTTTTGTATGCCAGACTGCTTCTTTAGAGAGTCCCGACTTCTCTCCCTATTCCTCAAGTTGCTGGAGTCAGGACCCTGGTACCCCTGTCAAGCCAATCTCTGTTATCTATCCTCAAGAAGCCAACTCCACAACAAGTTATAAGGAAGAATACACAAAGAAGATTTATTCAATGTGGCTACACTGGGAGGAACAACAAGGAGGCCCAGTGGCCTTCCCCGGTCTATCTTTGGGGTCAAGGTTGGAATAGAGGTATATGCAGCCACCTTGCCCCAAACCGGGTATATTTATTGTCTCCAGACTTACTGCAGGGCGGTCTAGCAGGGACCAGGGACCAGTGCCTCTTGAGGCTGTCATCAGTCCTCCACCTTTTCTTTCTATCAACACAAGATTCTTGGGGGAAATTCTAGTTTCTTAGAGGCCATTGTCTGCATAGTTGAGTAGTCAAAGAGAGGGTTATGTCCCTAGCATAACTTCACTCCGACCGGGTCACACATCGCTAGTGTAGCATCTCTTGGTGTTGGTCTGGCCCTCACAGGTGGCCATGTGGATTGACATAATGCAATATTGGCTCCTGCTTGTCGCCTGCTTGTTTAAGATACCTGACATTTATTTATTATGGGATCCTAATGATCTTGAATGGGTGGCTTAGGCCTCTGGTCCTGACTTTATGAATGTAAAAAAAGGCTCAGAGAGGAGCTGTGCCTTTCTCAGGTTCACACAGTGGCAGATGGTGGAGGTGAGACTGCGACCCACCGCATCCCCCTCACTGGGTCCGAGGGAACATGTTAGGATCGTCATGGACCTACCTCATTTGCATTGGCTTGGTGGTCCGTCCTTTCATAAAAAACAAAATTGTACTTTATGACTGTTATAAATACAAACCAATATTTCTCTTCTGGTGTTAAAATAAATTGAAACATTTGAACGGGCCTCTGATGGTCATGGGGCTTGAGCACAGTGCCTAGGTGGGAAGCCCTGCTGGGTGCCTGCTCTTCGGAGTCCGGAACTAGTGATGCCAGAGACCGGAAGAGAGAGTGTGAGGCTCAAATGACCCTCCCTCTTTTCTTTGTGACAGCGCTGGTTGCCTCGGTGTACCCCAGAAAGCCGCAGGCTGTGGAGCGGCACATCCTTCCAGTCCTCTGGTACTTCCTGAACAAAATGACCGGCAACGGCGTGCTGCCTGGGCGTGGCGGGAACGTCCGCACAGCGGTGTGCAGGCTGGCCAGGAGTCTGCAGGAGCAAATGGGGTCCCGCCTGCAGGACTTCGCTGCTAATCAGCCCCAGCAAGCCCTCAAGACACTCCAGGGACTTTTAGTCTCTGAATCTCTGGGGGACAACAACAAGGTCACCAGTGGAGGAATGGCCCCTGACATCCAGATGACTGGAGCCATCTGTCCCCAGCAGCTGGATTAAGGATGGATCTGAAATGGGCGATTATTATTTTCTACCTTATTTTATTTTTATGGCGGAGTCACCTCATGGCCTATGTTTCCCCTTAGGGTCCCCAATGTATGTATATAGTATATTTTGAAGTAGAATAAAAGAATTGCTTATTTTTCTAAGGTTTTCTTATCTTACTTTTTTTTTTTTAACCACAGAGAATTTTCCAGTAGACAGGTTTGTGAACCAAGCCAATCTCGAACTTAGGTTTAGATGTGTCCAATAGCTAGGAAAGGACCATCTAGACCCACACGTGGCAGGAATACAGCCCCTGCCTCCACATCCGTGAGCAGCCGGAAGTCCTCCTGCATCTCAGAGCCCCTAGCTGCTCACTCAGACGTGGTCTGTTTGTCATCGACTTGATTAGAAGTCATCGTATCACGGGTCTTCTAGCCTGTCATGCCTCAGCCCTGCGACATCTTGAGCTAAGTATCTGTTTATCCCATGGGACTTTCTGGGAGGATCTGCCCAGCTTGTCACAAAGCAGGAAGGACCTGACAAATGCACCACTAAATGCCTTAGCCAGAGGTCACCCATCTCAGGTGCCGCATGGCTATAGGAAATGGCACAGGCTGCTATGGATGGGCTGACTCAAGGGAATGCTGTGTTCAGTGTGGGCCAGGTTGCGAGAAAGCAGAGAAAAACATTAGTTTCTAAGGAAAACCAGGGAGAGGGGTCCTGACTATGGGAGGACGGTCTGGACATCCTTGCGATAGCCTTGGTTTGCCTTGAAGAGTTGGCAATGGTATGACTAGGACTTAAGAGCTCGGGTCACTGCCTTGAACATGCCAGGCTGCTCTGATGTGGTGAAGGCTGAAGGGGTGACATTTCACCATTGGTGGAGGACTCAGACATAGCACCACATAGGGCAGGTACAGAGAGTCAAGTCCTGAGGCTCAGCAGGTTTTCTGGCAAGGTCTGCCCACCCAGAGGAATCCCCCTGCAGCATCCATCATCTGGCCTCTGGGTTTGATGAGAGTTCTGTGCTGGTTTGAGCCTCTCCAGGGGAGCCAGACCCTGTGCCAGGTGAATGTTGGTCAGCCCCTCCCAGGCTGAGTGGGTGATTGGAAGTCAGGTTGGGGCTTGGCTTTTAATAGCCGGCTTAAGTGTGACTTCGGGTCATCCAGAGCCAGTGAGAGCAGCTGTTCACCTGATGATGACCCAGCAGGTCTTCCCGGAAGCAATCTGAGACTGGGCCAGGAGAAATACTTGCAAAGGAAGCTGTGCAGATACACTCAAAGAGGCCGAGCTGTAAATCTTTCTAAGGATTTATACAATTTAATTAACTGAGTTTGCTTATTGTCTGAGCAAGCTTTTTTACTCAGTGTGTGCGTGGGAAGGAGATGGGAGGCAGAGATCTGTATTTTCTGCTTGTCATGACCGAGGGAGAGATGAGATTATTCCAAGGTTCCTTTGAATGGTAAACACCCAGGGAAGTAGAGGCTAACAGAGATTTTTGAAGGCAGAAATGAAAGTTAACAGAGGGAGGATGGCTCGGTGGTTAAAGCGCTTGTATGCAAGAATGACAGCTGATGTTTAGATCCCCAGAAGCTAGGTTAGTGCTGGTGGATGTGTGGTCGCTGTATAATTTCAGTCTCAGAAGGCGGGATCCTCAGAGCAAGCTGGCCATCAGACTAGCCATGCTGGCAAGCTCTGGGGTGACTGAAAACCCCTGCCTCATTGAATAAGACGGGGAGCCTTCCACATACAACACACACACACATGCAGAAAGAGAGAGAGAGAGAGAGAGAGAGAGAGAGAGAGAGAGAGAGAGAGAGAATTGAAAGAAAAGGGGTTGAAGATTGATGCTATTTCCTGCCTTCTGTACTCACTTCAAACCCAAAGCTTCCTGTCTCTAGGGTTCTCTGGGTGGATGTGTTGAAAATAACTGTCAACTCTGGAAGAGTTTGCTCTGTTCTGTTTTGCTTAATGATCTCAGAGTCTAATCTATTTCTGGGAAGTCAAGGCCTCTGCAGCCCACACCCCTGGCACAGTGTTGGTTCTGGCATACCACGGGAACCCTGAATCAGGTGCGTTGGATTTGAGCTTCAGGGAAAGCCTGAGCTGCTGGGTATTGCTTATAAACCAAAGAGAAGATAGCGCTCTAACCAGGCTTCAGTCTTGGGCAACTCCTCCAAGAGCCTCATATGAACACAGTTAATAGGCAGTGAGCATTGTCCCAATAGACCCCAGAAATGGTGGCTTGGAGCTGGGCTCATCCCATTCATTGATTGGCTGTCTGACCCAGAAACTCCACCTCTAGGATTTGCTGGTTTATGATATCAATTTGACAAGCTACAGTCATCTGAGAGGAGGGAACCTCAGTTAAGAAAATGATGCCATAAGACAGGCTGTAGGCAAGCCTGTGGGGCATTTTCTTAATAAGTGATTCATGAGGAAGGAGGGGCTACTCCATTGTAAGTGAAGCCATCCCTGGGCTGGTGGTCCCAGGTTCTATAAGAAAGCAGGTTGAGCAACCCACAAGGAGCAAGCTTCCCCCATGGCCTCCGCATCAGCTCTTGCCTCCAGGTTCCTGTCCTGCTTGTGTTCCTGTCCCGACTTCCTTCAGTGATAAAGAGTGATGTAGAAACAAGCCAAACAAATCCTTTCCTCCTCAAGTTGCTTTCATTGTGTTATTTCACAACAGCAACAGTAACCCTACAAGACACAGGAGATGCTCCTGGGGGTGGGCAAATAGCTACTAGGATCCCACACTACTTCCTTTTCTGAGACAACAACTGCAGGATTTATTTAGATCATGGTTTGAGAGAGGCATGGGGGTAGGAGGGTGAGGCAGTTGGCCACATTGTATCTTCTGGCAAAGAAACAGACAGAACAATGCTGCTGTTCTGCTGGCTTACTCCTCTTTTTATGTTTAGAGTCTCAGCCCATGGAATGGTAGGGTGGTGGTTTGAATGAGAATGGTCCACATTGGCTCATATATTTGAATACTTGGTCTCCTGTTGATGGAACTGTTTGGGAAGAATTGGGAGGCGTGGCCTTGTTGGAGGAGGTGTGTCACTGGACTGTGCTTTAAAGTTTCAAAAGCCATGCTATTCCTTCTCTCCCTCCCTCCCTCTCTCTCTCTCTCTCTCTCTCTCTCTCTCTCTCTCTCTCTCTCTCTCTCTGCTTTGTGGTTGTGTGTCTCAAGGTTTAAGAGCTATTGATCCAGGGCTGCTGCCATAGTCTTTGCCATGATAGTCATGGACTCTAACTCTCAGAAACCATAAGCCTCAAATATAATTTTCTGAGTTGCCTCGGTCATGGTATCTTATTAGAAAAATAGAAAAATACCTAAGATGGGTGCCATCCATATTCAGGTTAAGTCTTTCCCACTCGGTTAAACCTCTCTGGAAATACCCTTAGAAACATGTGTCTTGGGTGTTTTTAATCCAGTCAAGGCAACAGTGAAGAGTGATCATTACAACTTCCTTTTACATCAAGCAGAATGTTTGGGATTTTAGGAAGCATTACCCCTCTCTCCTGTCGAAACCCATCTTTTTAATCTTGTTTTTGCTTCTTATGTGTTGGAGACTGATTCTAATGCTTTGTATCTGTGTGTCTAGATGCTGAAGGTCCTGTCCCCAGTTGGTTTTTGATCTGTCAATAAAGATGCCAACAGCTAATGGTTGGGAATGGGGTGGGATCTGGGCAGGGAGGTAAAGAAGAATAGAACACAGGAGCAGCAGGAGATAAAGCCGCCCAACCATGTGGGACTTTGCGTAAGTGACCACTGGATCCGAGATAGTTCCTGGGCGGGTTTGGGGGTGCAATCTGCTGGGAGCACAAAGTGGTGCAGTCAAAAACTACATGAACACCTATATTCATGTCCTTCCTTCTGTGTAAGACCGGGTCTTCTGTTCTCCTTGGTGGAGGAGAGAAAATGGAGCCTAGAAAGGGAGGTGGGAGAAAAACATAGCTTCACAATCCACCTCATGCTTCAGACTCATTTGGCTGCAGTCTAAGAGTGTAGCAGCTGGGGCCCTCCCCCAGGGTTTTGATTCAGTTGGTCTAGGGTGTGGTTCAGGTTATTTCCCTTCCTCCTTCCATCCATTCCTTCATTTATTCCTTCCTTCTTTCTGTCCTCCCCCCCCACCCTCTCCCCTTCCTTCTCCTTCTTCCTCCTCCTCCACCTCCCACCTACTTTCTTCAAGAGATTCTAATCTGTGTCCAACTTCAGGAACAACAGCACAATGTCTATGGCTCTATGGGTCGCTGGGCCTGTCAGTTGCCCTCTCATCTCTGGGTGGGGGGGGGGGGGGTCCTGGGCTTGGAGACACAGACTGAGGTCAGGTACAGAGGCCTGAGGCCTGAGCTGAAGACTACGCACTGCCACTAGCTGATGTGAGATGTTGAGACCTTTTGTCAACCTCTGTGTGCCTGAATATGTGGTAGTGGTGGTGGAGTATATATGATAATAACATCCACCTTAACGGAGCTGCTATGCAGACTAATGAGGTAACTCTTGCAAACTGTTTAGCATAAGACCCAGGGAGCCCTGACTGTGGCTGTGGTGTTGTTGGGGGAGGGGGAGGGTCTGTGCTTTGGAGACACTATCTTTGCTTTCCTTGCAGCCTTGTCCTGGAGCCTGTGAGGGCTGAGAGCAGCAAATGGTTTCTTTTGTCCTCTCTGTTACGAAGTAGGTCCCACTCACCTTTTGGGGTCCTGTCTTTTCTGCCCCTTTGTCCTTGCTTGGTAGGCATTTGTCATCTCTCGATCCCACCCCTTCCACTGGGAAGAAGACCTTGACAAGGCCTTCCTCCCTGCTGGGTCGCTCCCAACTCCTCAGGAGACTCGCAGCTGGAAGCAGAAGTATGTGGCTGGCAGAGCACTCTCCAGCTGACTGAGTTTTCCTCTCATTTTGATTCAGTTCCGTCCTGAGGAAGGAGGGGTGCAGGGGAGGGTAGCGCTCTTTCTGCTCTCCTTGTGGAGTGAGCCAAGGGAGGCTGGAGAATGAGGCAGCCTGCTAATCAAATGCCTGCCATTGTGCTGGGCTCTGTCACTCTTCTTGATGTCCTTGAAGGAAGAGGTTATTTCTCTCCTTCCCTGGAGGAACCTGGGACCCAGGGGTTCATTGAGAGTCCTCGGCCAGTATAGAGTTCTCAGGGAGTCTGGTCAAGTACAGACTATGTTCAGATCAGGCCCTACAATGTAGATAGAAAGTGGCTGGAGCTTGGTGTGTGTCCAGGCCTGTTCTCTACTGAGCTGGACCTACCAGGGTCATCTGTACCTTTAAGATATAGATATATATCTACACCTTTAAGATAGTTCCCCTCCCACCCAGATCAGCCACAGCCCTTTGAGAGGAACTGTTGAAATCACGTGTGGGATCCGGGAGTTACTCTGCTCCCAGAGATTTTCTGTCAAAACCTCAGATCAGAGAGAGCCTTTGGGTATTTGAGGCATGGTCTCTCTCTTTCCCTGACCTAGGGCTCACTGCGAATAAGGTTATATGGCCTGCCAGTGAGCCCTTGGGACCCAATTGTCTCTACCACTCTAGTTCTGCGGATACAGGTATGAATTACTGTGCCCAGCTTCTTTGTGTGAATTCTGCAGACTGAACTCAGGTCTTCGTGTTACTCGGTCAACACTTTACCCACTGAGCCATCCTCTCAGCCCAGAACCAGCCCATACAGGACCTCTGCTGTCTTCTTAAGACTCTTATTGTTAAGTTTCCAAGCGAGCCCACGTCCAAGTGGTCAGAATTTTCTAAACTAGAATCCCTAAAACATGATTGATGAAAAGCTCTGGGGAGGGGGAGAAAAGAGGAGGTCCTGATGGCTGCTTGGTTAGTCTTACTGTAGAGCTGGCTCTGGGGGAGGGGCCCAGGACTCTGCAGAGGATCAGACAGCCAGGCTGATGAGACCTAAGAGGAGGCGGGAGGTTGGAGGAGGTACTGCTGCTAGCTGGGCTACAGGGTGCTCTCTGCTTGCTCGGTGGTGGTGTTTCTGAGTCAGGGCCATGTGGGGGATGTGTTTGGTCATTATCCCTGGGCTTATTCAGGGGGTGGTCTGGTGTCTGATTCCCTGTCAACCTGGTATTCCGTTGAAGAAGGCTGTGACATCTGAAGGGTTTGGTTTGTTTTAATCATGGCTTTATAATTACCTCCTTGTGGGTTGACAGCTGTTATTAGCATCACCTTGGGCTCTCCTTGGGTTTTACGTGCAGAAAGTGATCCAGAGCTTCCGGAGCGATACCAGAAGCCTGTAACCAAACAATAGTTCTAAAAAGGCACCGGGTTTTGTAAACACAGCCAGTTCTGTCCTGTTCAAAGGAAGGGTTACAGCTAGATAAGCAATTTTCATGAAGGGCCTGCATTTTCTTTTTCTGGTGAATCTGTCACCTTTTACCATTTTGCGGGTATACTGATGCTCCCTGAAGGGGACTTGTAACAGCAACTGCTGTGTACTGTCATATTGTCACCTGGCAGCTACTCTGTGGTCACGGCAGTGAGGGGCAGTGAGGTTTTAAGACTCCTATTCACTTAATGCTAGGAGCAGTCTGTGTTTGGAGAGAGAAGAGGGGACTAGCTGGGTCCAGAGTGAGGATTATTGTTTAAAATTCTACCCAAGTTAGTTTAAGAGGAATGGATAAAATTAGGGTGGAGCTGTGGTTGGATTTGAAAATTAGCTTTCTATTTATAAATGGGTTCCACTCCCCAAGAAGGCTGTGCTGTCTCCTTCAGAAGCTGCTGCCTCAGCCCACCATGGAACCATGTAGACTAGTGATTCTCAACCTGAGGATTGAGACCTTGCAGGTGTCAAAGGACCCTCTAACGGGGTTCCATCAGAAAACAGTTATTCACATGATGATTCATAACAGTAGCAAAATTACAGTTATAAAGTAGTGGCAAAATAATTTTATGGCTGGGGGGAGGTCACCACAACCTGAAAAACTGTGTTAAAGGGTGGCAGCATTAGGAAGGTTGAGAGTCACTGTTAGAAGCTGCTTGTGGCAGGAGCGTTGGGAAGGAAGCTGTTTTGGAATTCCTGCTACTAGCTGGTGACACATCTTTGACCAGCTCTCAAACATCACTTTTTATTCATTTTTATAAGAGGTGAGGAAGAAATACTTTGTTCATAATCTGGTGGGACATAAGTTTAATGAAACAATGTAGGTAGTTGTAGTTTGGAAAGGAAGATTGTTACACACAGAGAAAAGGTATAGTCCTTGTCAGACTTTCCTCCTTCCAGCCTCTGTATCAAGGCTGCCATTTAGGGGCCAAAGTAATTGCTAACCATCTATCTGACTGACAGATCACCCCAAGACTCCGCCTGAGGTGAAGGAGCATCAGAAACTTAATTTCACCCATGTTTGGTATATTTGACACATAGACTTGGGGCTGTGAGCAAAATGTTTTTTAATCTTTTGTTTTCACATTGAAAGACATGGAAACTTTCAAAGAACCCAGTCAATTTTTACAAAGTCTGACAACTGATTTTCCTCCCTTCCCTTCCCATCTTCTTCCCTTCCTCCCTCCTTCCCTCCTCCCTCCCTCTTTCTTTAGACAAAGATTTGTTATATACCCTAGGGTATCTTGATAATTTGTGTGTGTGTGTGTGTGTGTGTGTTCCTTTATGAAGGAAGGCAGGTACAGGATTGGATGAGAAGGAAGGATGGACAGGTGAAAAGTTTTAGAAAGAGGAGAAGGAGCTGGGAGAGCATGGCGGCAGATGTTAAGATTCTTCTCTGCACAAAGATACAGGTTGTTATGAATATTTTTAAGGGATGGGTGTGTACAGGATTTGTGCTGTCTAGATGGGCAAATTATATCTTATCAATTGGATCAGAGGTTATTGTGTGGTGTGTTCTTTCATGTAGCGACTTAATTGAGTTCAAGAGACGGTACACCAATCCCGCCATGGAATCCGGATGTGTGTGCCTGGTGTGGCAACAACCCACCAAGCCAACTGTGAGTGAAAGCAGAACAGCGTGACACCGCCTGGGTTAGTGAGTACTATGGGGGCCAGCGTGGAGCTGGTATAAATTAGCACTAGTTCCAATGGTCCACCGGAGACAGAACTAGTGAGAGAGCCACTGCTCAGGTCAGAGGGAGCCTGGGGAGAAGTGTGGAACAGTATGCGAGGGAACCTGGTGCACCGTTTTTGTTGTTGTTGTTGTTGTTTTGGTTTGTTTTTACTACAATGTGTGTGTGTGTGTGTGTGTGTGTGTGTGTGTGTGTGTGTATGTATGTATGTATGTATGTATGTATGTATGTATGTATGTATGTATGTTTGCAGGCCTGGCATTCATATCTTCCTCTTCCTCCCTCTCCACTACTGGGAATAACTTTTGCTACTAGATCCAGCTCTCTGATAGCCGTTCCTTACTTTTCTTATGGGTCAGTGTGAAGCTCTGGGAAGAGGGCAATGATATTGAGTTCTTTGTCAGAATTGTGAAATAAAGGCAGACAGAGGTGAACATTCAAAACACAAAGCGCGCGCGCGCATGCACGCACGCACGCACGCACGCGCACACACACACACACACACACACACAAAGGGGGGAGAGAGAGAGAGACAGAAAGAGAGGCAATCTCTAGGATGCTCAAAAAGGTGATTTAAATAGGTGTGCCTGCCCCCCTAATCCCGGTCACCAGGAGCCATCTTGGTTTCCAAGAGTGAGCCACTTCTGTCACCCCCCCCTTCTCTAATTCTACTCTAATTCTTGGTCACACTCCCTGTCCCCCATGTGGCTATCCCATAGTTAGCTAAGGCCTGTCATCACAGCTAAGGTCTGATGCTGGTGCAAACAACAGACTTTTGGGGTGTCTAGGATGTCAGCATTCAGAGCCCTGGTTGTTGGATCAGTAGAAAGCTACTGTTATCCAACGCAGGGCCCACACGTAACCCTGGGAGTGACTTTCTGAAGTCCACAAGTGTAATCAAGCCAGCAGAGTCTGAGTTCTCCATAAAATTGAATTAGGGGAGCTGAGTGGATTAACTGTTTGCGCCTCCTCGTGTGCAATGCATCTTTAATTACATTTCATAAAAACGTCTGGATGGATTGATGGGACTTTATCTAAGCTTTAGGTAGGCACAGGAAGTAAACGGTAGTGCAATATACCATGTTCTGTTAATACAGGCTCAGAATTCATTTACTTTATGGTGGTTCAACAAAATCTTTGATGTGGGGCTACTTAAAAATATATTACCTTTGAAAAGATTTCCTTTGGAAGACAGAGTGGGTGCTTGGCAGCCCGTAAGCGGTCGACCAGATGATCAATTGACAAACATGTCAACACGCATAACTCACTGTACCAGCTCCCCTGGTACATGCAAAGCACTGGTTTATTTTAGAAGAAAGAATGCATTTCTAAGATCTTTTTCCATTCACACGGTAGGATTTATGAATCAAGCCTTGTTGAGCATCAGCTCTTTGCAATGGAAGGGGAAGAAAAATCTCTTTGGTCCGCCTGCCATGCATTTCTATCTGTTTGGATTACTTGAGGTTCTGGACTGGGTGTGTGGCAGAAGGAAAACAGATATAGCTTACGGTAAACAACAGCACAATCCACAGCGAGAGGTTATATTTCGTCGTGAGGATTGTATTTATACTTGCGAAAAGGTGTCACTGCTCTGTCAGAATACTATATTTGCACCGTTTTTTCCCTCCCTTTGTAATGCTTTTGATGGAAATAAAAGATTGTGTTTTCCCCTCGGGGCCTATCTGTTTGCTGTGTTACTAAATGTGTTGGGTAAAAGCTGGGCTGATACCTCCCTCCTTATAGCTCTGAGGTTGCCATGGGGATGGAGACTGTGTCTGCACCGCCAGAGGCGAGTTAGCCCAACTAAGACTATGGGTGGGATGCACCCCACGGATCTGTGGAGACACCTCCTTGTCTGGTATGAAGGATGGCAGATTAAAATGATGTTGCTTGCTGGTTTCTAACTCTACCCGGGAAAGTACATTCATGAGTGTTTGGTGGGTTGGACTCATTGGTTTAATAATGAACAAAAATTGTGGTTTTTCTCTCTGGAGCAAAAGAAGTGGATCTGGCCCCAGCAAGGCTCTCTGACAGAGTGGGCAAGCATAGGTAAAAGGCTCTGCAAGCCTGTGCGATGGAACCTGCCTGTCATGCTATCAGTAATGCTCTCCCTATGGAAAGCCAGAGACCTGACTCTTGGGGAAGGCCTGGTCTCTGGAAGGGATACACCTGAGTTGATGCTTTAAGTCTTGCAGCTTGAAGTGGGTTTAATTTCTTTCGAATGAAGTCTAACTCACTGGTAACTTAAGCTAGGTGAAGTTGATACGGAGACCAAGCCTCCACTGCCAGCCACCTGCTCTGGGGTCAGCTCGTCATGTCTGACCTTTGAACTTCACTGTGTCTCTTGCTCCCAGCTCCTTAACTCTCTCCTGACATGCTCTGGTAGAAGGTGACTCAGAATTCCCATAGCCTGAGGGCCACTGGGCCATATGAGTGCTTGGTCATTGCTTCCTGGGTCTAGTGGCAGTTGGGGCCTCACATTATATCACACATAAGGACATATGGCCAACCAACGAAGGATCTCAGTACGTGACAACTTCTCTAGAGGGTAAGATGCTGCATGTGCGGCTGACAGGGTACTTAGCAGCTGCTGTTCACTGCCTCTGCCTGCCACACAGCATGCAAGGGGAAGGCCTAGTTTCTGGGAGGGAGAGGCACAGCGTAAGCCCATCCCTGGTTCTTTCAGGAAGTTGTCTGGGGTGCTGACCCTCTAGGAGGTAACTTGTCTTCTGGTTTCAGGCTGTTTGCCTTCGCTCTCACAACTGCAGTAGAGGCTCTCAGACACTAATGGACTGAACCTAACCTGAACTTCTACAGTTGGGCCCTTAGATGAGGGAGGCCTGGGTTGGTGATCTGCCTTCCTCTGGGATTACCAGGTTCATCCTTGCCTCTGGGTTTCAGAAACTCCAACTTTTAAAAAACTCTTCTTCTGCTACAGCCATGTATACCCCAGTGTAGTGAGCAAGAGGTCCACGAGCTCACAGATAAGTACTGGGGAGAACACAGTCGTTACACACGCGGGCTTCCCTCTTCAGTGGAAGTAACTGACACCTGTCCCATCTGGAAGGTTCCACGGAGCCTTCGCCTCAAAACCCCAAATCCTGGGCATTGCTTACCACTCAGTAGAAACCATTCTAGTGCAAACGGTACCGGATTCTGTTAAAGAGATTGTACTTTGCAAAGGAGTTCGTTTAGCCACACCCAAAGCTTTATTGTAGTAATTGTCCTGAGGAAACTTTTTTTTTTTCAAGTTTTACTGTAAAAATAATTAAACCACTTGGCATCCGACTCCAGAAGTTTGACTCGGCACTGGCTAACTAATGTGAGCTGAACTGAATTTCCGTTTCCCTCACCTTCATCATTTCTCCGCTGTCAGGGTCCCCTACACCCCGATTTCATCTACTCTGTTTCTGTGTAATACCAACAGCTGGGGCTCTGCCTTGTCTCATTAGAACCCCAGGAATCTGCTTCTAAACCCGTGGTTCCCAGCCTTCCTAATGCTGCGACCCCTTAATACAGTTCCTCGGGTGTGGTGACCCCCAACCACATTTCATTGCTACTTCATAGCGGTAATTTTGCTGTTATGAATTGCAATATAAATATCTGATACGCAGGATATCTGACATGTGATCCCCCAAAGGGGTTGGGACCCACAAGTTGAGAACTGCTGCTCTAAGCCTGAGAAAAGGTCAAGAGCTACTTGCTGATCAGTGGTCCCTGAAGCCAGTGCATTGGGTAAGCTCTCAAAGGCCACTTGTATTGCTTGCTTCTGCTTGCCCTGATGTGCTGGGCTTGCCCTGATGTGCTGGGCTTGCCCTGATGTGCTGGGCTTGCCCTGATGTCCTGGGCTTGCCCAGTCCTGCTTGCTTGTTCCCCAAGCTGCTTGCCAACCATTTTGGGAGCTACCCAGATTGAAGGCAGTATGTTTTAGACTCCATCTCAGAACTATACTCAAGGCTCAGGTACTGCCCTGAAGTCAACACAGCAACACTAATACACACAGGCCTGCTAACAGGGACAAGTGTGGCGCCTCTTTGTCATTTAGTTAATCAATGGTGATTCACTGAAGGGATAAGCCCCATCATTCCCATTTTAATAACGTGATAATTCACATGAGATCCTTGTAGTCAGTCACAAGTCTGACCCTGGGAAGAGAAGAACAGGAAGTAGCTAGAGGCTCCAGGACCCAGTATAACATGTGCTTGAGGCCACAATCTATTTTAACAACTACAAAAAGATTTGAGGTCAATCATTTTCTCAAACTTAAAACATCAGCGTTGCAGCAGATCGGGTGCATTCAGCCTGCTCAGCTGTACCCGTGGGTGAGAATTCTTGTCTTTTGACAACCCACTGAGCAGGCACTGAATCACCCAATTACTGCAAATTCTTTTCTAGACAGAAAGTACTGCACAGCTCCCAATGGAAAAATTCCAGGATCCACAGCAAGTATCTAGCTGTTTGGCAGAAGAGGGGTTTGGGGCACGAACAGTGCTTTTTCGCTTTGCTGCCAGCTCCAGCAGACGTTCTCTGCAGATGACCTAGGAATAAACTTGGCAAGAAGCTTCAGGGAGCCAGGCATGTGAGCCTGCATCATTCCCTTCCCACCTCTGGAGAATTTGATCCACTCTGGGGCTGAGGGAAGAGAGGCTGCAAGCAGGAGCTGGAAGCTTTGTGTTTGTAGCACTGGCATGAGCAGGGGTGCAGGGGTGGGTTGGAGGGGCTGGAAACCACTCGTCTGAGTCACTCTTCTTGATGGGACACACTATGCTGACAAAAATCGGCTTAAGGGGGGAAGGCTTTATTTTGGCTCACGGGTTGGGGGATGCTTGTGGCGGGAGTTGGAGGTTGCTGGTTACATCGTATCCCCACTCAGGAAGCAGGAAAAAGTGAATGCTGGTAGCCAGTTGACTTCTTTCTGCAGTTCAGGACTCTCTGTGGAATGGTGCCAATGACAGTGGGGGTGGGTCTTCCTACCTCAGTGAACTCAATCTAGAAAATCCCTCACAGACATGACCAAACATTAACCGTCATAACATTTAACCTTAAATCGAAAAGGCTTCTCTTTATTCGTATGCCGCAGGCGGGTACAGGGGTGGAACACTCAAAGGCAATGGAACACAAAGAAGGCCACCTACGTCCGTACCCTCACATCTGTCTGACCCCCAGCTTGACCCTTGGGCTTCCCCCACCCCCGACACATTTGGTTTTCCTCTCTGTAAAACTGGAGGACACTGTTTCACAGGCTGTTGTGGTTTAAATGATTACCACCGGTTATCTTGTAAGACACATGGCCCTCTGAGCATGAATACGTTATCCCTCTAATTAAGGCCAGCACTCAGAAAGATAAAGAGTATCATCCTAGGGTCTAAAGTTTTCATTAACATTTAAACCAAGGCAGAGCAGGCTCTGGAAGTGAATCCAACTGTTGCTTAAGATTTTGGAGACCCTTTGGCGGGGGCATCTTCGAGGTCTTTCCAAGTCAACTCTGAGGTGTGGACTGGTTTGCCTGCCACCCATGGTGCAGTGTGAACATGTCTCTAGTTTTTCGTGTTCTAGGGTGACTGGCATCAGTGTATGTGACCCCACCGGCCACCCATCACGAAACTTCCTTGTGCTGGGGCTGTGACTCTGGCTGGGATCTGTCCTGGCTACGGCTCGGCCGGGCTTCTGGCTGCAACCCATGGCCCAGCACACAGAGCTCCAAAGGAGAGGTCCACTTGGTGCTACTACTCTGCAATTCTGGGACTCGGGAGTTGTTCCAAGGTGGGAGTTCTTGCTTGGCGTTCTCCTCACTGCTACTGCTGCTGCTGCCGAGAGAAAGAGAACAGGTCAGACACTCCTCTACTGTTCCTTCCGGTTCCTTCCCTGTACCTGGCTCCCCTCTGCCTCTCCCTTCCCTTCACATCCCTCTTACATCTAGCCTAGGGCTTGGCCTGGGTACCAGGTCTCTGCCTTTCCATCACTCAGCAGGCTAGATTGCTGTTTCTCGTGCCTGGTCTGGTTAGGCATGGTGAGAACCAGCTCCCAGCACTTCTACAGCAGGTTGGTTCCTGCTCTCTCCTCTGTGTTTAGAATCCTGTGGCTCGGAACTGAGCCAGAGAGGACTGACCCTTTATCTTGTTTTGTTTTTCTAAAGCACTTCTTGTTTAATAAAGGGCTAGGCTTCGTTGCTTGAATTAAAAACAACAATAACAGCAGGGTGTGGGGGAGAATCATCCCTGCTCAGCACAACTGCCGTTCCTTTCCTGAATGGAATCAAATAGAAAAGGCTTTGCCCAGTCTCACCCAGTGTTTGGCTAAACTAGAGCGTCCCTACCCCTGAGTGCCCTGACTAAGGGTCATGAAAGGGGAAGGGACCCTCACAGAGCTCCAACGCTGATTGGCTATGCTTTGGGAGAATGGGGCGTGGTTTTGACAAGCATAGAACAAGTCTGGTAGGCAGGACTAACTCTGAAAGCCACACAGGGCCGGATGCTGGCCCGGGATTGCTGGGGGAGGCTGGAGTCTGGCTGCCTGGATTGAAAGCTTGGCTCTTCCTCTTGCCGTAGGTGTGTCTGGCTGCAGGTGAATTAACCCCACTGAGTTTGAGTTTTTCCTTTGTAAACTGGAAATCATAACAGTGCCTCGCTTCTCAGGGCCCCCCAGGTACCAGTACTGCGTGAAATGGAGAAGCGCGTGCACAACTCCCATGTACAAGCTCAGTGGATAATGAGGAGTTGGCTCTGTAGTGCTGCTTTACAGGAAGTCGCACCCAGAAAGGGCTCTAGGGACCACACATCATACAGTTTCGGTACCCAAGGCTCAGAGAAGTGGGCCTTGACTAGAGAGTTCTTAGTCCCTTCTAGAGCAGAACAAGAGTTCTGCCTCCTACCTGTGCATCCCTGTGACATTCTGCCTGTGACAAAATGCTCTCCTATGCTTACCCAGCACATGGGTGTCAAACCAGTGGACAAACTGTGTTTGGAGGTGAACAACATCAGGGTGGGAGGAGGAGAGTGTGGTCAGGGTAGAGCACATATGTCAGGATCAAGAAGCCCACTGGCCTTGGAGCCACTGTCCCAGGGCTCTCCCTGAACCTGTTCAGGGCACACAGGGATCTCTAGCCCACCCTCTGTGGCTGTGGCTCTGACTCTTTGGAACTCTTAAGACAGACTGCCTACATGCTGTCCTGCTGGCCACTGGGTAGCCTGAGCCAAGCACCATGTGGGACTCCCACAATGCTCCTGCCTTACCAGTTCAGGTCAGACAATGATGAGAAGCAAGGCATGTAGGGAGAAAGCCTAGAGCCTTCTAGAGT
Organism: Rattus norvegicus; assembly: GCF_021556685.1. Lineage (NCBI taxonomy): Eukaryota > Metazoa > Chordata > Mammalia > Rodentia > Muridae > Rattus > Rattus norvegicus. The sequence continues at coordinate 30,003,355 of NC_141539.1, read as the reverse complement.
GCTTACGACTTCAATACTTTGAGACTAGAGATATGGTCTCTCCTGGGGATTCGGTATATACTCAGTCAAAGCTCAGATCTTCCTGGGGTACTCCCAAGGACTGTTCCCGATCCCCAGGGCCACCCTTTTCCTACAAAACAGGCTTCTGCCCAGCATGGAGTGACAGAGGAGAGTCAATGACAACTTTAGGGCCCTGAAGTCTGCACGCCTGACTCAGCTGCAAGACAATATCTTTGCAAGCACCAGCTTTGGAAGCACTCTCTGGATCTCTGGCACCAACTTGTGTGGTCTTGGGGAAGCCACACCTAAGCACCTGGTACAGTTTGCTCATACGCAGGATGGTAGGAAACGATACTTGTTTTCTGTAGAGAGGCAAAGGCTCCGTGTGCTTACTTTGGACGGGTTTCTGCCTCCACGTGCAAAATGCACACCTTGGTGTAGGGTGGTTGGTAGGATGTAGGCGTTTCCCCTTCGTGTGTTCAGACTTCGTGGTCATATCCAAAGGAAGGGGAATGGGGCAAGTGATAAATTGACCTTCCACTTGATCTTGGGGGACCCTTCTTTCAAGTTACAAGTATGCTTCCTTTCTTAAACACACACACACACACACACACACACACACACACACACACACACAATTGAGATTCAGAACATGGAACGAGCCTTTTAGGCTGTTCTATTTGGAGGAGGAGAAGCCTGGGAGAAGGGCATTATTTTCTTCTTGAGCAATTTTACACTCCCGCTGTTTTAGAATGTTGGTGTTTTTAATTACTGCCCTTTCATTGTCCCTGTACTCTCAAGCTCTCCTCCTGAAGGGCACAGTTTTAGAAATCTAATATCAGAGTAAGCAGGGTTTATCGAAGTTCTTAGAAAGAAAAGAGCAGTGTTATGTTAAGATTCTTGCAAAAATAATCAATATTTCATTTCTTCCAAATGGCTGGGGAAGGTTATAGAACTATTACCATGCGCAACTTTCCCGAGATACTATCTTTATTTAAAATTGACTGCCGAGTACTTTGTAAAAAAAAAAAAAATTACCATTTATGCCTAGACACATTGTGAAGCCCGTGATGCATTCACCCAGGCAGAAATTAACTGCCGGTTGACACGGCTGCGAGCGATACCGACAGGGAGTGCCGGTGTCGGAGCATTGTCTGACCTGATCGCAAGTGCCCTGATAGAGTGTGTCTCTAATAGGCCTCCAGTTAACACGTCCCACCCCTACCCCTACATATTCTGTAACACCATCTGTCAAGCATAGGAGTTCTTCTCCTGCCTCCTGGACCCCTCAGCTGTGTGCTCTAACTGTCTGCAGGCTGGGCCAATAGCATGTATCAGCCTGTCCCTGCTGAGAAAGGCACACTGGGCATTCAGTGTGCCTGGGGCAGGAAGGGCAGCTCACCCTCTGGACCGTGGTGCTCATGAATGCCCCCACTTTACAGAAGTCTGAAGTGGGCGGTGACATGGAGCCAAGCCCTTGGAGATCTGGGAACCTGCTCCACTATTTCTAGTCCTGTCTTCAGGGCCAGCTGATCTTAAATTATAGTCCGTGGGTCCTGGGTATCTCAGAGACACTTCTGGGTGGGGCAAGTTCAAGGTTCAACCAATTTCCCTCATAATTCAAAGGAGTTCCTGGTCCATTTCTTAGGAATTCGAGGGTAATTTTGAACCAATGGATGTGTAGTATGCACAATAGAAGACCTGAGGATTCAACTGTCTTTCTACTAAGCCAGAAGACACCAACGGGTCTGCAAATGCAAGATGAAAATAGTCCTTACATCTAATCTCCACCCCCTCTCCTTCTAATGAATATGTTTATTTTTGGCCTGGCATGGTAACTCATGACCGTAATCCCAGAACTCAGGAGGCCGAGGCAGAAGGATTGAGTTTAATGCCATTTATTTTTGAGGAATGTGCTATTTTTGTGAGTGTAAAATGGGCTTATTCTTTAAAAAAGTATTTAAATATTAATCAGTTTAAACTTCTAATAAAAATAGTAGGTGTAACTCACATTTATAATGGCTACTGGGTTCTCAATAATTTTTAAGAGTTTAAAGGGTCCTGATGATTAGAGAACCCGCTAGAGGCACCAACAACACAGGGTAGCTGTTGTGTTCAGGCAGGCGGTGAGCCAGCTGCTGGGGGTGGTGTGAAAGCCCACGATCCGTGGGAGACCTGGCTGCTGGCCACACTTTATCTCTCTCTCTCCTCTCCTGCCTCTTCCTTCGGAACACAGTTTGAAATCTATTAACCCAGACGGTCCCTCTGCGTGGGCCGTGGTGTGAGGCACCTTTTACCTGTTTTGGCAGGGATGGGATTCCCAGTCTGAGCTGGGCAGCTGAAGTGGGTCGCCCTGCTGGCGCTGGCGGTCGGAAGCTGTCCTTCTGACAAAAGGCAGGGCGTCGAGGGCGTTCAGAACTGTTCTCTTCTGTGAATCTGCCCTCAGTCGTGGCCCTGCGCTGCCCCTCCAGCCTCCTGCTGGGGTCCTCAGAAGGCCCCCAGGTTCTGGTAGCGTCTGTGGATGGGATGTTGAGAATGACGATTTAGCTTCACAGAAAGCTGTGGCCGGGAAGAGTACGGAACATGTGCCCCTGGATGCTTTGTTTGTGGTACCTTCGCTGTCCTCAGAGTGACTTGAGTCCTTGGACCCTCGAGATGGAGACACTGAGGGGGATGAAGAGGAAGCAGAGGAGGGGGTGTTTGTTTCTGTCCTTTGGACAGGAGGGCTCCCTGGGGCTGGGTTGGACTGCGGGTACTGGCATGGTGGGGAAGTTGGTTTTCTTGTGGCCGGTGGGCTCAGTGTCCTGGGGCTCAGGGGTGGGCTGGGGGAGCTGAGGACAGCACGGAGGCCCGGCTGGGACGGTCCATGAGTGGAGGGCAGGCTCTGCAGCCTCCTGCCTCCTTGGGATGCCCACTGAGCTCTTGGGGGAGAGGCCTTTCTGACTCCTGGAGGGCTTCTCTCTGGACCCTTCCTGGACGCTTCTGGAGAGTGTGGATCTCGTGAAAATCTGGCTAGGCTGGGCTCCAAGGCCCTGCTTTGCCCAGATGTAGGGTTAGCGTGATGCCTGGGAATTGCCTTTTGGTGATGCTTGGAGAGGCCTGCCGTATTCTCTGGGGGTGCCTGAATCTGAGCTCCACCCTCCGCCTCTGGGCTTGGGTTAGCTGTTTGCTGAGAGTTAAGGTCCAAGGTCAACTTTCTGGAATTGCCCACATTACTGGTGCTCCCGGGCCTGGTGCCCTGTAGCCTCGGGGAGCTGCCATTGCCCTTGCTGGGGAGCAAGTCCATGGGGCTCATGGAGGCTTTCAGCTTGGGGGAAGCCCATGTTCTTTTTGGACGTCTGGCCTCCTGAAGCTCTGGTAACAGGGTCTCCTCCAGGCTACATTCTGGATGTTCCAGAGCAGTGAACGATTTGTCCATCAGGATTTCCAGAGGTGGTGGAGGGAGGTTCTGCAGGTCTTCCTCCATTTCACCGCCTATGTCTTCACCCTCAGATGCTTCCGCTGGAGGAAGGGAGGGAAAGGGTGCAGAAGGCCTCCAGCTCATGCCCAGCTTGAGAGGGTCTCTGCCTACTGCTGGAGAAATCTGGGGCTTAGGATACAGGGGGGCTAGCCCCCTGTATATAGGAAATCTGGGAGGCATGGCAGGAACACCCCACTTCCTGAGGCAGGGGCTTGTCCCCAAGTTCCTGCAGTCCCTTGGCATCCTCGGACTCTCGGTAGGACTGAAAGTTTCAATAAGCTTCTTGACTGATGTTCTGGTGGGACAGGCCCTGATGTCCCTTTCATTGTCTCCGGGAGCCCTACTGTTCTTCTTGCCACAAAAGATGGCACTTGGCAGCTTTTCAGCCTTCCCCTGGCAAGGCTGGTCACTGTCAAAGCAGGGACTACCTCTTTGGAAGATGCTCTTGTCCTGGTTGGGCAAAATGCTGAAGTTTTGGGTGAGAGAGGCCTTGAACTTGCTGATGGCACTACTGGGACTCACCCTGCAGTTGGTGGGAGGCCATAGCAGTGATGTCCTGGGTGGCAGACATTGCTCCCTGCTCTGTCCCTGCTGTGTGGCACCCAGAGCATAAAATACCTCCAGCCTCTTACTGAGGTCTGTCTGGACCCTCCTCAGCTCCTGGAGGGTGGGGTCTTCCACATGGCTCTTGAGGCATCCCTCTGATTGCGACCTCCTTTGTCTCTCAGGGGCCCTCCTGCAGCCACTGACAGATCTGGGTCTCGGAGGGACCACTGACCTCCCTTCCTCCTCCTCAGCCCAGTCCTGGGGTCTGGAAGGCACGGGGACAAACTTGATCCTTTCACTGATGGCCTCTTTCATCTTCAGAATCATTTCCTGGGCCTGGGGGCTCCTAAGCTTCGTGGAGTATGGCTGAAACAGGCTCTCCCGGGGGTCTGGTGAGGACTGTGGTCTTGAAGGAAGGGCTTTCTGTGGCTCAGGATGCAGATCCGTGCTGCCAAGTTCATCTTCCTCCTCTGGGCTGCTGTCCTCATCTCCACTCAGGTACGGAGAACCCATCAGTCCTGAGCTTCGTCGAGAAAGCTGTGTCTGCACAGGGATCTCGGTCCCCAGAGAGTCCCACGGGATGCTTTTGGCAGCCTCTGGAGGCCTGGAGGTGACTGCTTCTGGGCTAGTGCTGGAAGTGTTCGAACTCCGGGCTTCATCCTGCACTGCAGGTTGAACCTTTGCTATCCTGGGGCCTGACAGTGGACAGTCCTGGGGTCTGTCTGGACCTGTCCAGTATGGACCTTTCTGCCAGGCATGCCCTGACGGCCTGGCCTCCCCTTGGGCTGCAGTCCCTGGCTTCCATTCTCCAAGTTCTGCTGCAAAGTCCCAGCTGGCTTGCTTGCCCAGCTTCTCCACGGAGTGCACAGACTCATTGTCAGCACCGATGCCACTGTCCTCAGAGCATAAGGGTGGACCCAGCAGCCCCGGGTCACTGGAGCCACTGGTCAGACTCTCTAGCTGTCCCAGGGCCCTCAGGAGACATTCATCTATACCTCTCTTGGTACTCAGCTTACCTTCGAGGTGGCCGGCAGTGGCTCTGAGGTAGCTGCTGGAGCCTTCCAGGAAGCTCCCCGTGAGGGCGGCCACTGTGCTGTGCACCACCTGCAGCTTGTTGACTGTATACTGCAGCAGCTGTTGAAGGAGGTCTGGGTGTTCCCAGGGCTCACCCTTCCTCACCGGCCATGCCAGATCCCCTCTAACTTCCCGGAGGAGCACCTCTCCATCTTTAGAGATTTCTCCCAGAAGCTGGCTGGCCTCCTCGAAGCCCAGCAGCAGGAAGCTAAGCATGGACTGCAAGAGCTCCCAGGTCTGGCTGGCTTGCTGGACGAGGTGCACAATTGCTTCATATCTGGAAAGGCTGGTGTGCAGGTAGGCGTAAGCATGCTGGTGGGCCTTTACCAGGGACTCAGGGAAGTCCACTTTGCCTTTTGGCTCAGGAACTGTTTGGCAGCAATGGTCCTGGCTGTCTGATGGATGGCACTTTGGCTCTCTGCCCCGCTCTGAGGTCTCCCGGGGAGTGTTTTCCTTACCCTCTTTCCCAGAAAACTCTACTTCTTGTGTCCTGTGGGAGCCTTCTGTCCTGAACGAAATGTCTGTAGCCATGCGGCTTTGTGATTTGTTCATGTGGAAGGTTTGGCTTTCTGGGAGCTGACAAAGACCTTCAGTCATGTCCGGGAGCTTCCTGGAACTTGCTGTCTCCTCTGCCAGCCTCGCTCCCGGGTGCAGCTCCCCACCAGGGTCACAGAAGGTGGAACTTTGAATTAGCAAAGGGATGGGGCATTTTTGGCTGCCCCACTGACATCCTGGCAAAATCGCTTTAGGCCTCTTAAAGAACTGAATGCCACTCTTGGCGACGCTGTTGACGATGACATTGTGTGACGGTGTGCACCCCATGGCTTCAGCTTGTCACCATCTCCTACCTTCACAGTCTTTGGAGAATCCTTGGTAACAGGAAGCTGTCTGGCTGGTCTATCTGGACAGCTCCAGGCCGGATTGGAAGTCCATGGTACAAACTCCTAGACTTGGCGTCCATGCCATAGTGAAGAGGAAGACAGGCCTGATGCCCTAAGTTTTGATGCTGTTAGTGAGCATTGGGACGGTTCGGAGGGGCCCCGGTCTCACGGATTATGAGCCCGTGTTTTGCTCATGTCGTGACAGATGTGGATGGCAAGCGACGCTTTAAGCTTATTAGGTTAATCACGCCCCAGCCAGTCAGCGCCCGGCGCGTTCCAATATAGAACTTCTCAGCATTTACTATCTTGGGAACAGATTATTTTGGCACGTGCTTGTGCTTTAATTCCGTTCAGATGCCTGCCGTAGGAAACCTAGAGAAACGAGCCTAATTGCAAAAGACTTAGGAAGACATCGTGGGAGGGAAATGAGGGTTTGCTGCTCGTAAAGCCTGGGGAAGAAATGACCTTCGTAGTTTAATAAGGGCAAACCAGCTAAGGGCTCTGGTCCTCTTTTATCAGGAAGATCCAAAAGCTGGGCATGGTGATGCATGCCCGAAATTCTGGCACTTAGGGGGCTGGGGCAGGAGGATTGCTGGCGTATTTACCCAGTGTGTTCTAATCTAGCCTGGGCTACAGGGTGAAACCCTGTCTTAAAGAAACAAGAGCAGGGGCTGGAGAGTTGGCTCAGTGGTTAAGAGCACCAACTGCTCTTCCAGAGGTCCTGAGTTCAATTCCCAGCAACCACAAAATGGCTCACAGCCATCTGTAAAGAGATCCGATGCCCTCTTCTGGTGTGTCTGAAGACAGCTACAGTGTACTCATATATAATAAATGAATAAAAAAAAAAGAAACAAAAGCAAAGCAAGATAAAACAAAAATGCAGGAATAAGAAAGAACTTCAGCAATGAAAATGGAGTCAGATAGGAGGAATCATGTTCTTCCTGGTCTGGTCATACAAGCTCAAACCTAGCCAATAGGGCCCAGTGACTCAGGGCTATGGCCTTCTGGGAAAAGGTGTTTTAGTAAATGTCTATAGGAAAAACAAGCAAATCCTGGGCAGTGGCAAGTTATTTGTTCCCAAGAACATAATTGTAACACATAATGTAGTCTATCCCCCACCCCACCCCACATCCCTTTTTTGAGTGAAGGTGTCTCTATATAGCTCTGGCTGGCCTGAAACTTTTTGTGTCGACCAGGCTGGCTTTGAACTCCCAGAGATCCCCTGCCTCTGCCTCCCCAGTGCTAGGATCAGAGGCGTGCGCACTACTCCTAGCTCTGATTCCTTTTGAACATTATAACTGTTAGAGGAGTGTAGAGCAGGCACAGCCAACATGCTGGCTAACATGAAGCTGAAAACTTATTTAAGAGGTTATTATTTTATCATTATTATTTATTATTATCATTTGGCTTGATTGCACAGTTCTCAAGTGTGAATTTTATAGATGACACTATCCTGTTGTAATGTCAAAAGGTTCTAGAGAGTAAGGACTTAGAAAAGGGAGATTAATAATAATAATAATAATAATAATAATAATAATAATAATAACAACAATGTTTTATTTTTGGAACTGTGTATCTCAGGTTGGCTTTGGGCTTACGTAGCCCTATCTCAGCCCTGAGTAGATGGGATATAGCAGGTGTACAAACATGCAGGTTGAGTTTGGGAGAACGTCTGAAAACTTGTTAACTCTGCTGAGGAAGCTTTTTGTTGCTGTTGTTGTTTATTTGTTTTTGGTCTTGTTTTTGTTTTTATTAAAAATAGGGTCTTGCTATGTACCCAAGGCTAACCTGAAATTCACAACCCTCCAGCCTCAGCCTCCTGAGTGTTGGGATTATAGGTGTGTACCGCCATGCTTGGCAGAGGTCATCTTTACAATGATGTTTGATTCACTGGGTCCTTGTGGGGATTAAGTCAATCAATGCTCTGGTAACCACTTAACTTAGTCTCTTATTCCCCTTACACTCATGCAAGAGCACTTGTCATCTGAAAAAGTCATGATTTATTAAGGTCTGGTCTTTTTTGGAATTCTTTTTGGAAATGCCTGTCAACAGCGTGTTGTGAGCCCTCTGAATCTGCCTTGCTTTCTTGCTGTGCCCCACCTGTGTGGAAAGGTCCCGTTGGGTGCCTGCCTGACTCTCTGATGCCTCACCTCACTCTCTCTGCTCTTAAACACAATGGCTTCATCTTTCTGCAGAGGGCTAATCATAAGCACTTCTCATTCTTGGGCAACTAGCTTATTGTCAGCTCTGAGTCATAGGAGAAAAAGTCAATGGTGATCCCCGAGGGTCCTGAGAGCGCAGCAGGTATTCTGGCTTTGCCCTCTTTGTTGTTCCTTTCTGAGGTCTGAGGATCCAGGACACCTTTGAAGCAGAGGACCGAGGAGCCACCTCCCTGTGCAGAGTCCCATGCCAGTCACGGCTGGTGCCCCAGAGTGCATCATTAGTAAAGTTCCCTGCTCTGTTTATTTGTAGCGGTGCTCAAGGGAAGCCCAGCTGAGTCAGTACTCGGGGCTATGTAAGGCAGTGAGATGATTCATGTGTCACCTTCCTGGGCTGGGGAGTAAACATGGACCCTGTGTGGTGACCATCTTTGTGGAAAGAGCATCTGAAGGATGCTTTACGAAAACTCTGCTCCTTTTGGGATTTGAGTCTCCCACGTGAATTATCTGTGTACAGACCTTTGATCTAAATGACAGAAAGTATTTCCGAACGAATGAATGCCATCACAGTGTTTGCCCGGAGAGAGCTGTCAGCACTGCATCTTTTAGGCTGCGTTTCTCGCCTTGTACAAATAGTTTAGAAAGCTGTCTTTGTCGCCGTTCATTTTGCATCAAAACCAACTTTTATTTTTCTTTCTTATTAAGGGGGGGGGTTGTTTCAAATGATTGAAAAACAAAACAGAAACAGGAACAAAAGACCTCTCAGGGGTGAGAATGGGAAACGCTACTACTTCGGATAAAACTCATGTTTCAACATGTGCTCTATGATGCATTCATTCTAAGATTTTTTTTCCCCCAGGAGTATGAATGCGTATGTCCACAGAGAAACAAGTGTGAGACTATTCATTGCAGACATATCCACAGTATCCTCAAATTGGAGACCATATGATTGCCTGTTAACCGGGAAGGATACATTTGTTATTTGTGCAAAACAGAACGCCACTTGGCAATAAAAGGAGAAAACAAACAAAATATATACAACACAGATACATTTAAGACTGGTTATGATGATAGATGTGCTGGTCACAGTGGGTCACACTTGTAGTCCTGGATACCCAGGAGGCTAAGGCAGGAAAATCTTGAATTTAAGTCTCACCTGCCTCAAAAAGGAAAAAAACAAAGTCCATTGTGGTAGCACTCGCCTCTGATCCTAGTATGTGGGAGTCAGTGGCAGGAGGATCTCTCTGAGTTCGAGGCCAGCATGGTCTACAGAGCCAATTCCAGGTCAGCCCAGGCTACACAGTAAGACTCTGTCTCCAAAATCAAAACAAAGGGAAAACTCTGCACCCCAGCCCCCAGGAGGAACCTGGGTATGGTTGTGAGAGTCTATAATATGGAGTAGGGTGGATGAGCCAGGGGAATTATCGAGTTCTTGGTTAGTTGGGCTACAGTGTAAGTTCAAGACCAGCCTGGGCTGCATACTGACATCTTGTCTCAGAGCAAAACAAAACATAAAAAAAAAAAAGAAATATGTGAAAGACGCCAGGCATAGAAGACTACATATGAGAAGATTCCATTTATCTGGTCAAGAACAGGTGAAACTAAACTATGATTATTGATCAAAGGAATTTTTTTTTTTTTAAAGCAAGAACTATGGACTGGCTGTGGATGTGGAGAATTTCCTAGAATAGAGGAAACAGTTTATATCTTCATTTGGGTGGTGGTTATCGAGGGATATGTGTATGCATACAAATTCCTCAAGTTACACAGTGCAGTGGTGCACTTTGTGAACACTGCACGTAATTCCTAATCACGATACAGTATTGTACACTTCCTGTCAGAGAGAGTTCTAACTGTTGCTGGTTTGGATAAGGGGGCCTCTTTTCATTATCTGTTGTTATGTGAGCAGCTTAAGGTCATAAATACTCTCTCATGTTTCTGTCCTTGTCATGAAGGACTCAGTGTAGGGCTGCGTGAGTGTTCTTACAGTATAGTGGCCTGCTTTCCCTGGAACAGGAGGTCTGAGAGGGATGCAGAGAGCGCCGTGCCCTTATGTCATGAGGCCTCTTCACTTTCCTCATACTGTGGTATTCAGAAGACACTAAATGGAACCGACCAGGAAAATAAACCCTACCTTCAAAAGGTCGATAAAAAGGAGGTCATAGGTCAAGCTATGACACGAAAAATGGACTCAGCTATAGTGTAAATATTCGTTTGTAACGTGCTCGCTCCTTGTTCTTCAATGAGTTAAACTGCACTCCATTTTGATTTAAATAGCCCAGATTCAATTAGCTAGTGTGCTGGCTAGTCTTATGTCAGCTTGACACAAGCTAGAATCGTCTGTAAGGCGGGCACTTCACTTAAGGATATGCCTCCACAAGATCTGGCTGTAAGGCATTTTTTAATTAGTAAATGATGGAGGCAGGCCCAGTCCATTGTGGGTGTTGCCATCCCTGGGCTGGTGGTCCTGGGTTCTATAAGAAAGGAAACAGAGAAAGCTGTGGGAAGCCTCTGCATCAGGTCCTGCCTCCAGGTTCCTGCCCTGTATGAGTTCCTGTCCTGACTGCCTTTAATGATGGACTACAGTGAGGAAGTGTAAGCCAAATAAACCCTCTTATCCACAACGTGCTTCTGGTCATGGCGTTTCATCATAGCAATAGAAACCCTAACTAAGACAGATAACAAGAGACAGTTTCAATGTACGATGAGTTTTGATGTGAAACTTAATGTAACAAACATAATCTAGAGTTCTGTACAGATAGGATAATTTAATTTAATTTTTTTCTTTTTGGTTAGTGTCTTTTCCTCAGTGAGGTTACCATTGTGGATCATTGGTGTGCTGTGTGCATCAGTGCAATTGTATATATGTATGTATATGCATATAATAAATGTAATATCTATATTTCAGTAGTATTCCCACATGAGAAGGCTTTTGGTAAATAGCTTGACACTTCTCCTAAGACAGTGGTTCTCAATCTTGGTAATGCTGCAGCCCTTTAATACGGTTCCTCATGTTATAGTGACCCCCAACCATGAAAATTATTTTTGTTGCCACTTCATAACTGTAATTTCGCTATTGTTAAGAATCATATTGTAGGGGTTGGGGATTTAGCTCAGTGGTAGAGCGCTTGCCTAGCAACCACAAGGCCCTGGGTTCGGTCCCCAGCTCCGAAAAAAAAAAAAAAAAAAAGAATCATATTGTAAATGTTTTTAGAGGTAGAGGTTTGCCAAAGGGGTCACAACTCACAGGTTAAACACCGCTCTATTAAACCCAATTCTCAGGTAAACTAAATATTGAACTACACATAGTACAGATTATCAACGTTGAAATAATGCACTGTTGACACAGGGTAAAGGCTGGGGCAGGAAAGGTGGCTCAGAGGTTAAAAGCTCCTGCTGCTCTTGCAGAGGCCCAGAGTTCAGGTCTCAGCACCCATGTCAAGTGGATCACAATAGCACATACCTGCATTTTCATCCACCCCCACAATGTCCCTCCCCAATAAAAATCAAAACGTCTTTAAAGGTGCATTTTGTTTTCTTCATTATTGTCCATATGATGCAGGATATCATGGATAAAATCATAAAAATCACATTTCCAAACTCTCCAAGGAGAGATATAAAGTGATTCAGTCTCAAATATTGTCCTATTAATTCTTGCAAACGCCCTATAATGAATATGTTTTGTGATGTGAGATGAAAAAGGTGTGGTTGTCCATGTTGTTTTTCTTAATAAAAATACTGTTCAATCAAACAAATATATACCCTGGGTTCAGTCCCCAGCTCCGGAAACAAAACAAAACAAAACAAAACAAAACAAATATATAATTTGAGGCTAGAGTTCACATGCGCAGTGAATGGAAGACTGGATCATTGATCACAAGTAAATAAATTCAGGAAATTTCAGAGTGGTATAAACCAGAGAACTTAGTACAACTTAGTTGGATATATTTTAAGGAAAGCATTTTAAAACTGTAGACACAAAGTTTTCAAATGAAAACTTGTGTATGCATATACACAGCAGGACCATTCAAAATGAAGACAGAAAAAAAAACAATGTTTATCAACAGACGAATGTGTAAATAAGGTTTGGCATGTGCATACCCTGGAATATTTCTCAGCTGTAAAGGAGAATAAACTATTTTACACTTCGTAACTTGTATCGACTGTGAAGGCACTGTGTTAAGTGAATAGAGCTAGACATAAAAGGTTGTGTGTTGTGTACTTCATTCCTAGGAAACATACAGAATTGGCAAATCCACCACAGAGATGGGAAGCTGAGGGGTGTTGTCAGCCTAGGAGCCTAGGAGATAGGGAGTAACTGCTTGTTGGGGACAGGATTTCCTTCTGTGGCAAAGGCATATTCTAGAACTAGGTAAGTGAAAGTTGTAAATCACTGCTAATGCATTAAATGCTGCTGAAATATAAACTTAAAACAGTTAAAATGGTCAACCATGTCTTACATGTTCTTTCCCATGAAAGGGGAAATTTTAAAAAACACAAGCTTGAAGAGAAATCAAACTCTGCCTTTCATCTATGTCCGTCTGTCTGGCCATCCTATGTCTGACTTAATATGCACAGAATTTTCTCTCTATGTATTTCACAACCTAGTTTTTCTTCTAATATGTCATTGGTTTATATTCATATTGTTCAGTATACTTGATGTTTTTCTTCAGTACTGAGGACTGAGCCTTGGGCCTCACAGACATCCTGCCACCATACCATGTCCCTTGTACCTTTTCTTTCTTTGTCAGGATCTTGCTACAGAAGGTCAGGCTTTTATTTAACTTCTTGAGGATTATTGATGTATGCCATATGTAGGCTACTGCATTTCTAAATGCTAAAATATTCCATTGAATTGAAGGCTAGTTTCTTTGGTCAGACTAGTGGTGAACACTCAGGTTAGATCTATGGTGAATAATGCTGACATATCCCTCTGTGTAAAGTTTCGTCTTTTCCTGCATCTGCAGTCATTTTATTAAAAAAAAAAATCAGGACACGAACATGCTAACATTCGTGTAAATACCAAATAATCATTCTAAAAACGCCTCATAGACTTTATTATTTCAAGGATGGTTTTAGATTTATAGGACAAATGTGCAGAGTTTCTGTAATCTCCCGCCTCCCTGCCTTGTATAAATATCTCTTTTTTTTTTTAAATTTAGAGAATACTTTATTAGTTTTTGTAATCAAACCCACATAGATAAGACCTTACATATTTAATACAGTGTGTTACCCCTGTACAAATGGAAAAAACTTAAGTTCAACATTTCTAGACCAATATGGCTGTTAATTTCTGTACAGTGCCAACTCAACACAGTAAACGGGGATACTTTTTTCCAAAGTTGACAGCACAGCTAAAGTTTCAAAAAATTCAAATTATATATCTGTATATATATATTTATATTTATATAAAAAGACCAATAATAGCAGTGTGTTATGCATCAACAGCAGCAACAGCTTTTCCAGGTTCTGCAGTCATCTGAACAAAACTGTAGAGACATCCAGCACACTCCATTAAAAAAAAAAAATTAAAAAAACAAAACCCGAGAAAACAGCACAGTTCTGTTACTCTTGTGGTACCTGGCACCATTTTTTTTTTAAATTAGCTTCTCAATCATCATCTGGAAAGAAAACATTCTGAGCAACATCATTAAAAACAGCTCTGATAAAGCACGGTCACTACTACGTATCATAAAGCAGGTACAAGCTATTTTACATCCACAGAGGTATGATACAGTACTGTCCTACATCTATAATACTAGAGGATACAATTTAAAAGGCATTATTTGAGACTTGATTCTACTTTTCCAGCAGAGGGCCCAAAGGATGGTGTGACACAGCTTTGTAAAGAAACATACTCTAGACAGGATTTCCTTTCACTAGTGGCACAGTTCTAAGGATTCATTCTCTCCATGAATGTCAGCTAAAACCGTTATTAAAAAAAATGAAATATCCCTAAAACAAAACCGTATAACCACCGGATTCACATGAAGATGACCTAGTGGAGACAAGCTGGACCTCACCTTACCAACAAGCTATCAAATCTGTTATGTTTAAACAGTGAGACCTCCAAGGAAGGAGATGCCAAGTAGTGCTTCAAAGCTTCGGACCACAATCAAACACAGCATCCTTTTCAACAGAAGCAGAAGCTCATCTGAATATGCTCAAGGATGCTGACATCAACATTTAATCATCTCCTCACTCATCCAGGAAGAAGGGGAGATCAGTTACTACTGTACTTTATTGTGTTCAACCAAATCACCATGTTACAAAAATAGCAAGCTGCCATAATAAAAAATAAGGCTCCTCTATCCAGCACCAGATAGCATCATTTTACTTTCAAGCCTAGAAATTGCACACTTGTATATAAACCAACCGAAGATGAGGATTGAGAGTTCATCTTGGTGGATTTTTCCTTTGATGAATATGAAGTGTCCTTCCTTATCTTTTTTGATGACTTTTAATTGAAAATTGATTTTATTTGATATTAGAATGGCTACTCCAGCTTGCTTCTTCTGACCATTTGCTTGGAAAGTTGTTTTCCAGCCTTTCACTGTGAGGTAGTGTCTGTCTTTGTCTCATAAATATCTCTTTACCATGCTAATTTTGTTACGATTAGCAAGTCAATGACAACGCTTGTTAAATGAAGCCCATTCTTCATTCAGACTTGGAGTTTACCATGTTCTCCTTTCATTCTGGAACATCCCAGGACATATTACATTTGATAGTCATGCCTCTTTAGACTCCTCTGGGAGGTCAGTTTCTCAGAGCCCCCTTGGTTTTGGTGACCTTGACAATTCTGAGGAGTGCCAGTCAGACACAGTATAGGCTGTGTTGAGATTTCTCCGATGTATTCTCCCATGACTAGATGGGGTCATGGGTCTGGGAGAGGATGCTCGCAAAGGTAATGTGCCAGTTTCACTCCATCATGCAGTCTGTCAACATGATGTGTGACTCCTGACGGTGACCTTGCTCACCTGGTGGCCATGGTGAAGTTTATAGAGGGTGATTGTGTAGAATCGTTTCTCCTTCCCGCCCATCTGCACTGTTAGGGAATAAGTCACTGAGTACAGCTACGGATAAGGAGTGGGGAATCACACTTCCCCTGGGTGCAAGCACTTTTAGTGAGACTGCTGTAGCTCATGACTGGACTTCCCAGGAAGGTGACACCAGTTTTGATTCCTCACGTCAGTGTGAAAGCACCTGCATTATTGCAAGCTTCCTAGCTTTGGCTGTTAATCTTCACAGAAAGCCTCCATGGATTCAAGAGAGGAATTGTGCCTCCTTCTAACTTATATTTTAAAATGTGCTTTGTTCCTCACTTGGTTTTCTTCTTTCAGAAACCACCCGTGCATCCCCTTCGTTCACTAAAAGAATGCTGTGCTCATTTTTGTTAATCTTCAAGTTATTGTGCTGGGGAGATGCTCAGCAGAGAAAGGCATTTGTTGCCAAGTCTGACAATCTAAGTTCAATCCCCAGGACCGACATGGCAAAAGAAGGGAGCCAACTCCTGAAAGTTGTCATCTGACCCATACACATGGTGTCGTGGATATGCACAAGACACACTGTGATGGTTTGCATATGCTTGGCCCAGGGAATGGCACTATTAGAAGGTGTGGCCTTTTTGGAGGAAGTGTGTCACTGTGGGGTGGGCTTGGAGACCCTCCTCCTAGCTGTCTGAGGATGCCCAGTCTGTTCCTGGCTTCCTTTGGGTGAAGATGTAGAACTCTCAGCAGCTCCTGTACCAGATGCTGCCTAGATGCTGCCCTGCTCCCACCTTGATGACAATGGACTGAACCTCTGAACCTGTAAGTCAGCCCCAGTTAAATGTTGTCCTTTATAAAACTTGCACTGGACATGGTGTCTGTTCCCAGCAATAAAACCCTAACTAAGACACACACACACACACACACACACACACACACACACACACACACACACACTATAATAAAATTTAAAACTATTACTTGTTCCTAGTTATTTGTATGATTACTTTTTAAATTTTGTTTTGCCTTTAAATTTATTATATAATATAGTTAGCATTTTATATAGTTTATATAATCTCTCTTGTAATTTCTATCTCTTGTTCCTTATGTATGTGTATGTACAGGTTTGTGTGCACGTGCAGGTCTGTGTAGATACATGTGTACTCATGTCTACAAAGGCCAGAGGTCAGTGGTACTTGTCTTTCTCAACCACTCTCCACCTCAATGTTTTGAGACAGGGATTCTCACTATTCCTGATTTCAAGTTGTACTACAGAGCTATAGAAAGAAAAACAGCATTATACAAAAACAAAAGAGACATATTGATCAATGGAACCAAACTGAAGTCTAAGACATAAATTCAGACCTATGGACACCTGATAGTTGATAAAGGAGTCAGAAATAAACACCAGAATAAAAAAAAGCATCTTCAGCAAATGGTGCTGGTCAGACTGGGTTCTGCACGTAGAAGAATACAAATAGATTCATATTTATTACCCTGCACAAAACTCAACTCCAAATGGGCCAAGGTCCTCAACATAAAACCAGATACACTAATTCTGATAGAATAGAAAATAAGGAATAGTCTTGTGCTCAACCTCACAGGAAAAGACTTTCTGAACACAACACCGTTAGCATAGGCACTAAGACCAACAATTAATAAATGGGTTCTCATGAAACTGAAAAACTTCTGTAAGGCAAAGGACACCATAAATAGGACAAAACAGCAGCTTACACAATGGGAAAAGATTTTTTACCAAATATACATATGAGAGAGGACTAATATCCCGTGGGGCAGTGAAAGACACCTTGGTTCCAGACTGAGGAGCTTTGAATCCCAGAGACGCTTAAAGGGATCTGACTCCCAGGAAGCCAGGCAGGTCAGTGGCCTGCAGCCCTCCATAGATTTGTGACCATCAGTCATATAAGGGCAATGCCCCAAGCCCCTTCACAGGCAGAGGACTTGACCACAGGTCACATAGGCTCCAGACAGATCTCCATTGTAATGAGGAACCTAAAGGCCTGGAGGCTTAGCCAATGAAGCATTCCTTCCCTGCAAAAGGTATTTAATCTCAGGTCCACCCTGAGAAGTGGGGTATGGTTTTACTCATTCACTTTCTGCCATGACAATAAATGTCTTGAAACCATAAATGCCTCTTTTCATGAGATCCACCATGAGAGGCCATAGAGAAGCCCCTTGCCTACAGAGCCAACATCTAATCTCCCCCAGAAGGCCTCCCTGCCTGCCAAGCTCAAGCCCATCACTGCCACCACTGACCAGCCAAGGATTTTCCCTGCAGGACCAGTCAGAGTGTCCCCCTTCCCCCCCTCTGCCCTGGCTAGATCCAGCCCTGTGGGCCCCCATTCCGTTCTCAGCTCTTCCGTGCTGGCATCCCAGCGGTGCCTAGAGGCCCAAGAGTCTGAGAACTGATGGCCTGGCCTCCTTGCGGTCCAGGGACCCCCAAGCCAGCTCTGGCTGTGTCCCATGCTCAGACTGCGCTTCCCCAGTCCCAGAGCAGTGTCCCACAGCTTTTCACAGCCTGACACCTGATGGGCAGTGGCAGCAGTGTCCGGTAATTGCTGTCAAACTTCCCACATCCTGCCTTTCTGAGCAGCCCAAGTCCTGTGGGGGAATGGACATGGGACCCCACCATTAATCCTACAATAGCCAAAGCATATAAAGAAAGAAAAAAATAAAAACTCAGATATCAAGAGAAAATAACACAATTAAAAATGGGGTACATATCTGTAATGGCTATTCCTGGTTGTCAACTTGACTATATCTGGATGAACTACAATCCAGGATTGGAAGACTCACCTATGATCCAAATCTTGAGGCTGGGAGATACAAGTTTCTGACCTGGTCCTTGGCATGGAGATCTTGAGACATAGTGGCTATGAATCCCAGGAGACGGAAGCAAGGTAATCTATGATTTCAAGTGGGCCAAAAAAAAAAAAAAAAAAAAAAAAGTCCCAGATCCAGGCGTGGTGGTACACACCTTTAATCTGGGCCACACTTTCTGCTGGAGACCTACATGAGGACATTGGAAGAAGGAAGATTTGCTCTTCTTAGCCTGCTTGTCTTGTGAGAAACTACTAGATCCTTGGACTTCCATTCACAACTGACCATTGTTGGGAAGTTAGACTGTAAGTCATCATAACAAATTCCCTTACTATATAGAGACTACCCATAGGTTCTGTGACTTTAGAGAACCCTGACTAATACAATATCTAAACAGAAAATTCTCAAAAGAGAAAACTCTATTGCCTGAGAAACACATGAAGAAATGTTCAACAGCCTTAGTTGTCATGGAAATGCAATTAGAAATTTCATCTTAAACCCATCAGAATGGCTAAGATCAATAAAACAAGTGACAGCTCATGCTAACAAGGATGTGGTATGAGGGAAACATTCATCTATTGCTGATGGAAATACAAAAGTGTACAGCCACTGTGGAAATCAGTGTTCCTAAGGAAGATGGGAATTGATGTACCTCAAGATCTAGCTGCACTGCTCTTGGGCATATACCTAAAGGATGCTTCATCCTACCACAGAGGCACTTGCTGCTCTATTCATAATAGTCAGAAATTGGAAACAACCTTGATGTCTTCAAAAGAAGAATGTATAAAAAATGTGGTAATTTATATAATGGAGTTTACTCCGCCATTAAAAGAAATGAAATCATGAAATTCACAGGTAAATGGATGGGACTAGGAAAAAAAAAGTTGTCCAGAGTGAGGTAACTCAGACCCAGAAAGACAATATACCATATTTATTTGCTTATATGTGGATATTAATGGTTAAATCAGTGATAAATAAGCCACAACCCAAGAACCACAGAGGTTACATATAGAGTAATGGACTAGAAGGTACAACTAGATCTCCTCATGACAGAGAAGTAGAACAGATAGTTATGAATGGATGAGGGAACATTGCTGGATAGGGAATGGGGAGGTAAGAAGGGGATAAGGAAGGAGCATGGGAAAAGACAGCTCAAATTAAGGACCATCTGGGAAGTAGAATGGAAATCTACTACAGTAGAAGCTCGCTAAAAATGTGCATATATAAAGACCATCTAACTGAAATTGCCAAACAACAGGAGATAGAGCTCCAACTGGGTGTTTCTTGTGAACAAATGAAGTTTCCAATACCAGGGCTGGGTTACAACTAATCAATTGAGTTGTTGGATAAAGGGGTGCCATAGGAATCCCAAACAACTCAAGTTATTGCTGGGACTATAGTTTACTCTCTATGAACTGATGTCAAGGCCCCTTTGTGGAAAACAACACCTACATAACTCACCAGACATGAAGAAGTCAAGCTGGTGCCTCAGAGAGCTTTCACCCCTACATTCCAGTGTCTCTAGTGCAGAGTACAGGGATAGCAAAAGAAAAACACAAACACCCAACCAGTCACAAACCATTGATCTACAATGGTGTCCTGCTTGCAAGATATGTTAGGACAATGGTGACACAAAGCCTGTGGGAGTAACCAACCAATATTTGATTTGAATTAAGTCCCACTCCATGAGGTGAAATTCATACTGCTTGAGTGATGCAGAACCTGAGGCTATTTAGCCCAGAGACCTAGGATAAAAAAAAAAAATCTAAAAAAAAAGTAGGAATACAATGACTCTTAATGACATTCTGCTACCTGTAGATCCCTGTCTTGCTCAGTGATCACCAGAGAAGCTTCCTCCTGCAGGAGATGAGAACAGATGCTGTCAAGAGCCGTCATAGGAGAAACTAATAACTAGCAGTGATCTTCTTGAGATGATGCCACCTTGGATTATAATTCACCACAGATTTGCTCTAGTAGGCAAAGCCCAGGAGAATGTCATTTTAGGAAGGATTCATGCTATTAATATTCTTTTCCTGTTATTATTAAACATATATAATAATTACTAGGTATTAGTCCACCCCTTTGAGCAGATCTCTGCAGAACAACAAAGATGTAGTGCCTTATAGTGATCCTATATAGACAAAAAGATGACTTCTTAATTCTTAATGATGATCCTGTAAGAATTCATAAAATTATAACAGTATTTACTAAGCTCTTTTATAGTGGGACTTACATTAAGTTCTCTCTGATAATCAAAACTGAAATGAGAACTCTGCCAGTCTTTAGTGTTATGAGTTAATTGCTTTTGGGGTAGCAAGCAGGCATCTGCTACTCAGAGCACATTCTATGAGGTTGTAAAACCATTAACCAAAGATCATAAAAGGGAACTAATGATTTACTATAGGTGCTAGGACAGAAGATAAAATATTGACTGGGGTTATCTATACAAAACTTCACTAATACCTTGGTCACAAAAGTTATGGTTTTTAATTCTCTATGAACCTTGTTGAGCTTGGCATAGATGATGAATGTGAATGTTTTGCCAGATAAGTACTCCTAATGGATATACATATAAACATCTTATAAACTTCTTATTCAATTTATGCTTTGAATTTATGTGTAAACTTGTTATGTACTTTTTACCATGTGATCATGTATTCTGAAAGATGTGCAGAGGACAAAGAGAAGAAGAGAGTATTCTCCTTGTCTTGATTTTCTTAGCATTCTTTCCTTGTTCTGGTTTTCTTAGCATTTTACTTATTCCCATTTTTCTTAGACATCTGCTCAGGTCAAGTGGCAGGGCAGTTTCTGACTAGCTATCTGAAGCCTAGGGTTTCTGTTTGTTTGTTTGTTTGCTTGCTTGTTTTGTTTTGTTTTTCCTAGAAACTGACTTGCCTGGACTTGCTCAGTTCTTAGGCATAGACTCCTGAACTGCCGATTTGAAGCCTGTCATGGAATCAGCCTAGCCTTCTCTCTTTTCTTTAGCATTTTGTGTGGGCCTCCTGAGTGTCTACAAGCGGATCTCTGTTTCTTGTGCCTTCTCTTGGGGTCCTCCTCCTCCTCTTTTTCTTTTTATCCAATTTTGATTATGTTAGTTTTTGTTTTGTATTATTATATTTTATCTTATTATTAAAAATAAAAGTGAGTTTTGCAGAAAAAAGAATCAAATTCAGTATACACATTGAAGGTAGGGAAATTTTTTTAGAGTTATTTTAAAAACAACAAACAAACAAAAACAGAACCTCTCTTCATAGCCATGGCCATGTAGAGCAGGCTGACCTGGCACTCACAGGGATCCTCCTGCCTCTCCCTTTTGAGGGCAGGAATTAAAGGTGTATACAATCATGCCTGGCCTTTTCAGTGTTATTTAACATACTTTTTAGGTTTTGTTTTCTGTTTTCTTTTCTTTGCACATGTACATGCGTGTGTGTGTGTGTGTGTGTGTGTGTGTGTGTGTGTGTGTGTGTATGGTGTTTCCCGTGTTTCCCGTGCAGTATAATTTGTCTGGGACTTCCCATGTAGACTAGGCTGGTCTGGAATTTTTGATGACCCCCCTCCTCCACCTCACCTTCAGTGCTAATCTTACACAGGTGAGCCATCATGCCCAGTCATTAATTTTGTTTTTTTAGACAGGGTCTCAGTACTTAGCAAGGACCAACCCTCAACTGCCATTACAAGTGTGTGCTGCATTACCTGGCTAAATGACACTTTTTTTCCCTCTTAAGAATATTGAAATTGTTCAGGAGTTTAGATTATATTTTATATATTATTTTGTCATGTAGGTTTGTTTATTTCCCTTATGATTGGATTCAAATGAAATAACTTTGGTAAGAATTCCATTTGAGTCATCTTGTCTTTCTAAAAACCAGACTGAAACCAGCAGCATAGCCTGACTAGTTTAAACAATCAGAACTCATAAGTTTTGGAAGAAAGTCCAAGGTTCGGGTGCAAACTTGATTCCTTCCAAAGCCTCCTTTTTTGGCTCATAGATGGCTGTCCTCTCTGACATCTCTTGGTGTCTCCTCTATATGTGCCCCATTATGGTGATGAGTTACAGTGCCTAAGGACTAGAAGCCACCCTGACAACCTCACTTAACTAGTCCTTTGAAGGTTCTATCAGTAATACATCACATTCTAATAAGCTTTCTTCTGTAGTTATATATAGTCTTCAGATTTCCTCAGAGCACCCTGGGCACTTTTATGCACAGCCATATGACCTGTCTCTGGGATTCCCAACTTCTAAACCTGCCAGGAGCCAAGCATGCTCAGTCTCAGGGATGCTTCCCAGGAATGCTCTGCTCATTATATGGCCCCTATCTCCAGGAAAATTAAGCCAGTTACAGCCTCTGGCCTTGGGACACCTAGCCAGTTGTCTGTTCTTATCAGTGTATACCTGCAATTTATGGTATAGGGCTATAGGGAGAGTGGGTGGCAGTGATGGATTGTCCTACGTGGCCTTCCTGCCTGCTTGTCTTTATAAGCCACTGTTTTTTAAAATAAACTTTGAGAGCTTGATCAGAACACAGACTTGCTCTCTGTCTTTGCACCTCCTGTCCCCCATTCTTCGCCCCCTCCCAGGTCTACTCTGAACCCTCTCTGGCCGGGGCATAAACCAAAAGGCTGTACTCTGGAGTAAGGCTGGGAGGTCTGAAAGGAGACGTTATCAGACAGAACATCAGAGTCTATCAAAGGGTTTGGAAGGAAGCCACCGGGTGTTATGTATGCAGGGCTTCTTTGTTCCCCTTTGTCTGATCTCAAAGCCTCATTGGAGAGTCCAGAGTCTGAAGCTGGGGAAAGAGCAGGGATCGTGCTTTGTGTAGAACTAGCTTTCGTCATGTTGATGTGGCAGATTACGATTGCTGTCTATGTACAAAAGAATGGGGAACCCTCTGAGTATGCAGCCGCTCTCTCCCACAGGTCCAAGTGGCATAGGAGGGCACTATGGCGCTCTAAAGCAATGGTTCTCAACCTGTGAGTCATGGTCATGACATCCATTTGAGTGGGTGTTGGGGGTTTCACGTATAAGCCATACTGTACATCGGATATTTATATTACAATCCCTGACAGTAGCAAAGTCACAGATATGAAGTAGCAACACGAAATTATGGTTGGGGGTGTTCACCATAGCATGAGGAACTGCGGTAAAGGGTCACAGCATTAGGAAGATTGAGAGCCACTGCTCTAAAGACTTCCATGAAGAAAAACACATTTTTTTCCCCAGAGCAAGAAAGCGCCAATGAGTCAGTCTAGAATGAGGCGTGGGGACCAGGTAAGAAACATAAGGATATTCTGAAGAGAGAGAAGCCATGGGGTCCTTTTACATGTGTCACCCAGGTTTAGGTACCTGGCATCTATTTTTTCTAAAGGTTATTTATTTTCATTTTTCTTTTCTTTTAGTATGAAATAGAGTTTATTTAGGGTATGGGAAAGGGAGTTGAGGGGGTGGTAGAGACAGAGAAAGGCACACATAGACACACACACACACACACACAGAGAGAGAGAGAGAGAGAGAGAGAGAGAGAGAGAGAGAGGGACCTAGCTGGAGAGGGGGAGAGGGGGACCTAGCTGGAGAGGGGGAGAGGGGGAGGGGAATGGTGAAAGAAGGGCAGAGCGGGAAGAGAGGAAGAGAGGAAAAAGAGCAAGAGAAGGTCATTTATTTTCAAAAAGAATACTTACAGCTGACTCTTTCCATAATCCCTTAAAACTTTAGTTTTGATCTTCCATAAATACAGCAGATTTAGTACCAGATACAGTACATCAGTCCTGAGCACATGTATTAACTTCCAAAATGTCATACCACCACTGTATTTTTCTTATTATCTGTGTATATTCATTGTACACAGTGCCGAGTCTCACGGGGACAATTTATTTCAAGTACATTAGAGCCCAGGCTGACCTGAAACTCGGTGATCCTCCTGCCTCTTCCTCCTAAGGGAACGCCTGACATCTTAAGATGCAGACAGTATGATTAGCACCAAGAAGGGGACCCATTCTATTAGCCCCCAGGAGCTTCGACTTAATTCCAGAGAAGAAAGAAAAAAAGAAAAGGAGAATTCCCAACTTAATTGTGACTGAATTATAAACTTGAATTGACTAAGACATGACTGTATTTGAATGAGTTTATCTGAAAGTGGCTAGATTCAATTTTCTCTGCTTTGAGGCAGAACAGAGAGACTCAGGGAAGAAATTACACTCAATTACAGGAGAATAGAGAAAATTACATTTTTGCACACTCAAGTCAGTGGCTGTGAAATTTGTGTTGGCTCCAATAATTACAGGCAGCGAGGTGTCAGTATAATCTTAAGAACAGACCAATGGATCATTATGGGTAGTTTTTCCAAGTTATTACCTGATCCACAGCTGTAACTCAGAAGGCCAGTGCAGTGTCTCATTATTAGACATCATGATGAAGCGAATTCAAATTTCCGTTCAAAATCTTTTCTTTTTATCGGAAATCAGAGTCAAGTCTTGAGAGGTAGAAAAAGCTTATTTCTTTCAAAGTTTTCAGGGGCCTGGTCCAGAATACAGCCTATGACCAACATGAAGAAAATGTGAAGTCACAGGTAGTGTTGAAATCCGCTTAACACCTGTGGACCCGCCCCCACCAACACCACTGAGACCTGGCCATGGATCCCTGAGGGTGTGTCTCACAAGGACGCAGACTTTTAATAGGCTTTGGCAGGCAAGGGTCACAGAGGGAGGAGGGAGAGTGAGCTTGCCTTATTAAGTCCCCCATCTTCCAGGCCTGGGCTTCCAGTCCTGCAGACCCTTTAGAAGATCATAGTTCCTGTCAGGTAGCCTTCTCCACACATTTACGTAGCTCCCATGGACTCTTGTTCTCTATGCATTCCATTTAGGACAGAAGTGTGCTTGTTAAACTTCTCTTTCCCATGGGGAGTTTCCTAAAGCATTGCCCACGAGCCTGAAACAGTGGCCTTTGTAAACTCTCCTCTGACTACTGTGCCATCTTCTGTGGTTTTTTTTTTTGTTGTTGTTGTTGTTTTTTTGTTTTTTTGTTTTTTTTTTCCGGAGCTGGGGACCGAACCCAGCGCTCTACCACTGAGCTAAATCCCCAACCCCTTCTGTGGTGTTTTTGGCTGATGCTTCAGGGACAGTTGTAGAACAACCCTTTGCTACCTGCGTGGATTAGGGGGAGGTGTATAATACCTGTGGATTGAAGGGAATGGTTTTCTTTTATAGACAAGTCTGAAGCCCCATATAAGAAGGCTTGTCTTTTTTTTCCTTTTTCTTTTTCTTTCTTTTTTACTTGATTTGCCTGCTCTAGGAAATGCTCAGGTTGTGTTGATGGTGAATAGAAAGTTCTGGATACTAAAGTGCAGTTGTTCTGTTTAAGGCAAGCCATAGTCACTGCTAAGGTGAGCACTTTTATTGAGTTCACAATAGCTGAGAAGTCACCTTTGGATAGAAAGAGGGAAGCTCGGGGCAGCTTGCCCTATTGAGCCTCTGATCTATTATAGCCAGCGACATTATTTCAATGGAAATTGTGATCCCTCCAGCTTCTAGCCATTTGCAGAAAGTTCCAGAAGCTTGAAGCCTTCCCTCACCTGGATATGCCAGACTGAGGGACGATGCCTTAATTTTCCAATGTTCTGTTTTTCATTAGCTGAACACCTTAGTTTAGAAATCGGCAAATCATCCTGACAACTGGAAGATGTTTCTTCCGGTGGGGGGACTTGGTGAGTGGTATCCTTCCAGATACCACACAGTGACAGGTGGGTCAAAAAGGCTTACAGTTAAGTGTGCAGAGCCGTGGACTGTGTGGTGTGTCAGGTTTACCATTATAGTGCCTACACTAGGAAATGCCACTACAGGAAATGCCACTACAGGTGATTTCCATCTGAAAGTCAGACTATCTTTCCAGAGACTTGACACAACTTGGGCCTGGCATGGGAGTGATGTCATTCTGAGTGTGGCCCCTCTGTTTGCTGGAAAGAAACTCAACAGAGAGTCGGTGATGTCCATTTCCCTGCTCTGTTCCTCAGAGCACAACAGAGGGTGCAGCCTTGAAATACTGCGGTGCCCTTTGTCTCTCTCTGTTCTTTTAAAGGTTTATTTATTTAATATCTAAACGTACAGCGTAGCTGTCTCCAGACACACCAGAAGAGGGCATCAGATTTCATTACAGATGGTTTGTGAGCCACCACGTGGTTGCTGGTCGCTGGGATTTGAACTCAGGACCTCTGGAAGAGCAGTGAGTGCTCTTAACCACGGAGCCATCTCTCCAGTCCCCTTTGTCTCTCATTAATTGAAGGAACCCCTGTAGCTTAGGTTTGGGTGATATGACAATTTGGGCAAATTCTGTTTTCGAAAGGTGGGTCCTAATAGCAGTCACACATAGCCCAGTGTAACTCAAGCACTCAGCCTGCAGCCTGAACTCCATGTAGGGGATTCTATGAAGCTGTCTCATGAACACACACACTGGAAGAAGTTCCAGATATTCAGAAAAGCTGATGTGGAGGGAGGCCCGAATTTGGGGTTGGTTGATCTCTTCAGTAACTTGACAGTCATTTTGAAAGAGTCTGTTAAAGCATGGGAGCTTCCTCCCTGTGGTGAAAGGAAGGGCTTGTAGGGGGTTTCTTGGGTCCTTCCCCTGTCTTACTGCCACTTAGGCTAAGTGTTAGGTTAAGGGTCATAATTAGTGCCTGGCCCTTTAAATCTTGTTTCCACAGCACCTCAGCATGCCATTGTTATGTATTTGTTGCCTGTGGTGACCTGGCTTGCTGGGGCGCTTAAAAGGGACTCCACCGGAGGGAGCCAAGCCAAAGCTTGCTGCCGGTACCACCGTGGCTTTCTGGAACCGGAATCTCCCTAGGGCCTGAGGGAGCCCATTATGAAAACACCCGTTTCCACACAACCCCAGCTAACACGCTAGGCAATTCGTACTCTGCTGAGGAAGGCTGATGAGGAACTGAACATTTTTGACATTGAGAAGACAGTCACATGATTTGGGTAAGTCGTATTAAAAAAAAAATAAATAAACGTGTCTACTCAGACCTCCCGTGGAACTCATTTCTGTCAAGGCAGAGGTGGATAGCCCCAACCACGGCAGAGCACGCAGGGCAATCTCAGGCAAATGAACATGGGCCATCCTTATTGAATGCACATGCCGCCTGGCCATGTAGACGTACGTCAAAGAAATACGCCTTTTTTTTTTTTTTTTTAAATACACGACAGGAAGTGAGGAGGTGCTCCAAACCTGGGCAGAGTGTTGGAATTCCTGCAGCCTATTCTTCCTTTTCGTAATCGTTGAAATTATCGATCGATACATTGTTATTAAAGAGGGCCCGTCATTTACGATTAGCCCATCATGCTGTAAGTCATCTGGTGTTTTAACAAATGCATAAGGTCTTCACCATTCCAGTATCGGGATAGTGTTCTTGTTCCTCAGATCCCTGGCGCCCCACTCACCACCCAACCTCTCTTCCCTAGTCCCGATAACCACTGAGCATGCATGTTTACCATATTCACCTGTTCCAGGATGCCAGTTACCTCACTACTGCCCACGCTGACGAGGTGCCATATAGCTGAAGACATGCAATATAGTCATTTGACATTTCTCTTTGATATTCACTTAAATCAACTCCCTCTCATCTGTTTGTGGCGCAATAGTCGATCACTGCTGCTAAATATTGTGTTTTCCCACAGTTTATCCACTCACCTACTGAAGGCAGAGGATGCCTTAGTTGCTCCAATACTTGGTTTTAGGGTGTGTGTGTGTGTGTGTGTGTGTGTGTGTGTGTGTGTGTGTGTGTGTATGTATGTGTGTGTGTGTGTATGTATGTGTGTGTGTGTGTCTGTGTGTGTGTGTATGTGTGTGTGTGTGTGTGTCTGTGTGTGTGTGTCTACGTGAATATATTTTTAAATTACTTGGGCAAATGCCTAGGAGCATGGCTACTGGCCCATAGTGTCAGACCCTAAGAGACTGCCAGTCCATACTGTGAAGTGTGAGTACCATTTGGCTGCCTCCTCAAGTAATGAATGAGAGATTTCTGAGTTCCATCTCCATCAGCCTCTGTTAGCGCTTGGAATTTTAGCCCTTCTAACAGATGCACAGTGGCCTCTCCTGTTTTCCGTTCCCTAATGACTTAGTGACTGCTCGTATCCTGATTGGCCATTCACGTTTCCGTTCCCTAATGACTTAGTGACTGCTCGTATCCTGATTGGCCATTCACGTTTCTTCTTCAGTGAGGTGTCTGTTCTGATCTTCTGCTTATTGAATTTGAATTTTCTTACCGTTGAGTTTAAAGAGTTATTTTGGGTGACATCAGATAAATACTTTGCAAAGGTTTTCTTTTGGTTTGTGTTTTTCATTGTCTTAACATAGCCTTTAAATTTTACTTAATTATTTGTGGTGTGGTGTGGTGTGGTGTGTGTGTGTGTGTGTGTGTGTGTGTGTGTGTGTGTGATGGCCTGTGCCTTTGATATTGTGTCTAAAAAATTATCATTGAGTCTGCTGTCACCTAGATTTTCTCTGGTGTCCTCTGGAAATTATATGGCTTTGATTTTATTTCCATGCTCAATTGATAACCAACTTTTGTGAAAGGTGTGATGAGGAACTATCATTTTCTCGACATTGACTCGCCTTTACTCCTTTGCCAAAGACACGGTGGTTATGCTGGTGTACGTGTGCTTCTGAGAAATTGTTTGACCTGTCTAATTTTCCTATTCCATATTATCACAATTACTGTAGTTTTATACTGAAAGTTCAAGCTGATCTGTGTCAGTTCTTCAAGTTTATTTTTTTTTCCTAAATATTGTATTGGCTTTTCTGGGTCTTTTGCATTTTATTCTGGGGCCCCTTTGGGTTTCTGGACTGAGGATTCGTCAGATCAGTGTGCTTAGTGGTGGCCATTTGCCCGAGCTTGGCTGCCGACCTCATAGCAGAGCCATACTGGTTTGCACAATGTCACTGGATACAGCTTGCAAAGATGCACCACCATTCCTGCTAGGAACAGCACCTCTGACTGGTGAAAATACGAGTTCCTAGCATGTGTGTGGCATCTCATTGATAAGCTGAACTTGAGAGGTTGCCTGCTGGAAAGTCTGGGTTACGGTGATGCTGGAGAAGCGTAAACGTGGGTACCGCATGGAGCTGGGTACTTAGTGGGGGCAGCAAGCCCCTTAGCATGTTGATGAATAGAATATCACTCTGGAGAGTGGCACAGCTGTTCCTTCTTTATTATTACTGTGCTTTCATCCAACGGGTGCTTTCTTGAGGATTATATACTAGTATATCATTATATAATGGCCGGTGATTAAGATGGTAATGCGAGCATTCTTGTTACACTGCCAAGTGGTTAAGGAGATGATGGGAAACAGAACAACAGAGATCTAACCACCTAGGCCATCAGGATAGCTTATCGAGACTTGATTTGGGATGAATGCTGTCACTGATGATACACTATATGTATGAAAAGTAAGCCGTCTGGGCAGAAATCATTTGTAAAATCCGTTTATTCTTAAAAGTCCGAGCTAGCAAAGCCCTGGGATCTCAAGGCAACTTTATTTCCCGTTGCTAAATTTTACTTCAAAATGCTTAGATTTTGGGGGTGATTGTAACAATTGTTGCCTTTTCTTTATAGTGTGTAACAGGTACAGGGGGCTGAGAGAAGGACAGGACAGAACTGACAAAGACCCCAACTTTCCATCACTGGAAACTCGAGGTAGCTTTTCCCTGACCTTCGGGGACAGTGTCTCAGGCTGTTAATGTGACATTCAAGGCTAGTCTAGCGCTAACTTATCGTTCTAGTTCATCTCATAGTTTCTCACTGTTAGGTTTGCTCCAGCTCGACTGTTCTGGCTTTAGTGTTGGGATTCCCCTCAAATTTTTGGTGTTAAAAGTCTAATCTCCAGGTGAGAGTTCTTAGCGGTGATGACTTTAGCATTTAGTGCATTCGTAGGAACTCTCACTTCCATTCCCATCAGATAAGGGTGCAATAAGGAAGATGCTTGCCAATAAAGTAGGAAGAAGGTTCTTGCAAGACTCAGAATCTACTGGTACCCTATCTTTGGCTTGCCAGCCTCCAGGCCTGAGATAAATCTCTAGTGTATAAACCTTCAGTCTGTATCAGTCTCTGAAAGCAGCCAGAATAGACTAGGACTCTTGTGTAACTTAAATCCATTTTGAACGTTTTTCTGTCTTCAAGCTTTCTTTCGCAAAGCACCATGTTTACAGAATTCAATCTCCAGGAGCTGGGGGCGTGGGGCACCTCAGAGGTTAAGAGCACTTGCTGTTTTGGAGGGGACCAGAATTTCTAGTTCCCACTAGGAATTAAAGTTCCTAGTACCCACATGGTGGTTCACAATCATCTATAACTCCAGTTCCAGGGGATCTGATGTATTCTGACCTCTGCACACACACAGTGCAGATACACACACGCAGACAAAGCGCTCGCATACATAAAATAAAAAATAAATCTGAGAAAAAAGTTTAACCCCCAGATCAAGGTGGTCCAGGTTTGAAACATGGGTTGTCTAATGGAATGTGGAGGTGAAAGGGATCATGAGTTTCAAGCCCTACTCTATACTGAAGGATCGAAGTCCTACTTCTCCAACTAAAGGATTGAGACCTGAATGATATTTAATGCATGAAGGCCCAAGGCTCACAAAGACACCAACACACAGCATATACAAAGCCCCAGGATGGCGAGCTCCTCATTCGCCTAACAGCATCTTGTCATGCTCCTTATGAGCTTAGGATGCCTCTGTCTGAAGCCTTTCCTGACCACATCAGTCTACAGCGTGGAAAGCCTCTCCTCAGAAAACCGTGAGAGCCAGCCCGTTTCTTTAGTAGGTGCCTAGCTTTCCTGTCCACGGCTTATCTTTGGATGATCACACATTGGCAAACATAACTTTGAGGCAAGCCTGATGAACCGCACCAGGAGGCAGGGACCACTTAGTCCACAAAGGAGCACGCTGAGGTTCAGGGATGTTAAGAATGGTGGGGATTGCCTAGGAAGCACAAGGCCCTGGGTTCGGTCCCCAGCTCCGAAAAAAAGAACCAAAAAAAAGAACCAAAAAAAAAAAATGGTAAAAGAATGGTGGGGATTGCAGAGCTGGTGAGAAATGATCCTCAGGTTCTGTTCAGGCTGCCCACGATGGCCTATGGTCACGGCAGTCTTTCTCTACTGGAAAACCAGAGTGACCTAAGTTATACGTGGTCACAGTGTCCACGCTGACCTCAGAGTAGAAGGCCCTAAACACATTTCTAGTAATTTGCTGGACCCAGGTATAATTTGGTGGCTTTTGTAAATGCTATTCAGGGCCTGAAGGCTCTGATTATCTTGATTATAAAAAAGATAATGCATGCTATATTTAGTGGACTTTTAAAACCACGACTATAAGAATGTTGTTGAATGTGTTGACCTCCACATGAGTCTAAAAAAGCAGAGTACATTTCTTTTTCTCCGGACCATGACCTGCAATCTCAGATATGCCTAGATGAGCGACACCAGAACCATTCATTCTCAATGCTGTTTTTGTCACAAAGGAGACTTTCTTGTGATTCAGAACCAGCGCGTTGGTCTGTCAATGGCTTTCTCTGGTTAGGTGACTCACTCAGCGGATGCTTGTTGACAGGTGCAAACCCTATGCAGCCCCAGTAGGGGAGGGGCCTGTGCTGATAGTCTCTCAACTCCTAACCACAATGTTACTAAAGCCATGACGGTTTATCACGACCCAGGGTGAAACTGCACTGGTTTGGAAGCAACTGACGCAAAGGCAGCTTTGCCCTTGCACTGTCAAGCATGCACGTGAAAGGAAGGCAAGCATTAGGCTTCTAAAGGCCCTGAATCGGTTCTCAATCTGTGGGTTGTGGCCCCTTTGGTGCTGAATGACCCTTTCACAGGGGTTGCATATCAGATATCCTGCCTGTAACATAGTTACATTACAATCATAACAGTAGCAAAATTACAGTTACCAAGTAGCATCAAAAATAATGTTATGGTTGGGGTCACCACACGAGGAAGAGTCGCGCCATAAAGAGAGTTGAGAAGCACTGCCTTGGATGGTATAATCTGCCTTGACCGGGGTGAAGAACCTGGTCCCTTCCATCAGCTCATGTTTGCCGAATTTGTTCTATTCCAGAGACTGCTTGGGTATTTGTGACAGAGCAGTGACAGAAGCCCAATGAAATCCCTGCCCTCTTAGAGCTCCTGGGAAACAAAACAAAAAAACAAAGCAAAACATTTTTAGTATAGAAGAATTTCTGACTTCATGCAAAAGAAGGCAGGAGGGTGCACTCAGTCATCATTCATCATTAATTATTACTATTTATCAGTACTGTTGACCTCTCCTCCCTTCCATACATTTACTGCTAGTGAAACACCTCAAAGCAACCTCAGGCAGGAGACACTTTATCCTATCCCCATGACTGTTTAATAGATAAAGATTTTTTAAATAAAAATGTAACTGCAATGTCGTGATCATAGATGGCAGAATTAATAAACATTTTTTATATAATTTAACATCCACTTTGGGTTACATTTCCTCTCACGGTCCTCGTGTTTCCTACCTTTTTGCCTTTAGAAGGGCCTCTCACACTGTAGTGCAGGTTGATATGGAACTCACTACGTAGCCCAGGGTGGCTTGAGACTCATAGAAATTCTCCTCTTCCCTGGTGCTAGGATTATAGACATGAGGCACATGCCTGGCTTGAAAATTTCTTTTTAATATGTATTTGTTTGAATCCAAACGAGATCTGCACTGTAGGCTCTGAATAGGGCTCTGAATTGTTCTGGTCTCTGGCAGTTTCTCTGAGTTCTTTTGCTGGTTTGTAGGAATGAGTTCTTTGTTCTCTAGAAGTTCCCATATATGAGTTTGTTGGATGGCACGTTTATGTTCTCTTGATAATATTTCTTAGAGCTTTGCCTTTTCTGTAAAATGATGGCTATGCAAAGAGGTTTTGTCAATGTCAGTTTCAATGGTAGGAAAGGGGGGTCACTGAACTAAAATTCTTGGAAAGTAGCTTGATGCTATTATGTGTGCCAGAGATGTTTCTAGAGGTATCTTGGTCACTCGAAATTTAAGTAACTGGTGTGAAAAAATGTAGTTCTTGTGCCTATGTATGTGTGCATTCCTGTATTTGTGTGTGTGTGCGTGTATGTGTGTGTGTGTGTGTGTGTGTGTGTGTGTGTATGTGCATGCATGCATGCATGAGGGTGAGCCCGGAGGTCAGAGGTCACTCTCCACCTTTTGTTTTGAAACTGGGTCTCTCGAAGAACCTGGAACTCACTGATTTTAACAAGGATGGTAGGCCAGGGAACTCAGGAATTTCCCTGTCTCTGCCCCAGTGCTGGAGTTATAGGCCTATGCTGTCACAGCCAGCTTTATATGTGGGGCAGGGGATTTGAGCTCAGGCCCCCCATATTTGTGTGGAAGGTGGCCTTTTGACTGAGCCATCTATCTCTTCAGACCCTGAAAACAAAGGCCCTTGAGCCACAGCGGTAGTTCTGACCTTCTGACCCTAATGCTGTGAAACATTCCCTTGGTCCCTGCCTTTCCTTATGTAGGCTTACAAGCTTGGCCTTTGAAAGTGGTCGTCTGATGGATGGAAGTGTCTATTTTAACACTGGTCTCCATGTGCAGCCTTGAGAGGGGAGGTGGTCAGAGAAGGGCAAGCCAAGGAGAGGCAGTAGGAAGGTCTGTCTGGGGTCTCAGCAGCTGTAGGCTGATGGCACTGGTGAGTTTCTTCAATAAACGATGACATAAAGGTTTTGAAATATGAGATTGGGCTTTTCATTTGGGGAGTCCAAATAGGATGACCCCGGTGAGCAAAGTGAAAAATATAGTGTCTCCATGGGCAAGGTCGCGGGAAAGGGTTACATTTTGTACACGGTATATCGGACATATCACAGGGTAGATGACGGGGACACATTTGAATATATCTATATCATCTATATGTACCTATCATATCTGTATCTCTCTGTATATAGCACAGATAAAATATGTGCTTGGGGTTAGGAAGTGAGATAATATAAAGGCATGGATTAGATGCGATCACCCGGTGAAAGACTGGCTTCCTGGAAACCCCATGGAGAAGTGCTTGGGGACTATGGTAGGGCTTCTCTGAAGTATACATAGGAGCACTTGCTGAGCCATAGCATCTTGACTACACTCAGTGCTGCTAGACTATGCTACAGAGTCTGTTTTTCACGTTAAATACCCATAGGTAGTGCAGGAGGATTCCATATCCTTGCCAACACTTGGGATTATCTTTGACTTCTTTGCTTCTGATAGAGAGAAGTCTATATATACATCACTTTTATACTTTAACTTTCAATTATATTTTTAGGCACATATCTAACACACACACAGACACACATACATACATACACACATATAACATACATTGAAAAAGCACATGAGTTAAAACTAGAAAAACAATTAGTTTTGTATCACCTTTCACAACTGCATCTGGTCCTCCCTCATGGCCTGATCTTACCCTTTCTTGGGCACTCTTGTTTTTACATATACTATGCCCACAGGACATTTGTTTGCACACATACATGCATACATTGTAGGCTAGAACCCGCACATGTGTGAGAGAGAACATGTGGGTTTTTTTTTTTTTCTTTTCTGAGACAGGGTGACTTTGCTTAATTTTGTACACTCTAAGTCCATCCGTTTCCTGGACATCTTGTGATTGTTTTTATCTCTCACCCATCTCACTGCTTGCTCACCATTCTGGGCTTTCCTTTGGACAGTCTGGATAGCCTGTGTGTCTTAGGGATGACACCAGGATGAAAAAGTAGCTCGGGGAGGAAAGGGTTAATTTCACTCACAGTTCCATATCACAGCTCATCATCAGCAGAGAGTGAGGGCAGGAACTCAAGCAGGGCAGGAACCAGGAGGCTGGAGCTGATGCAGGAGCCATGGAGGGATGCTGCTTACTGCCTGGCTCCTCCTCATTTGCTCAGCCTGCTTTCTTATAGAACCCAGGACCACCAGCAGAGGGGTCAAACTGACCATGACCACGATGGTCTGGGCCCCTCCCACATGAATCACCAACTTTAAAAAAGTGTTCTCCAGGCTTGCCTATAACCCAATCTTGGGAGGCATTTTCTCAGCTCAGCCCCTTCCCCTGCCCCCACCCCTGATGATTCTAACATGTGTCAAGTTGACAGAAAGTAGCTATGTTACTTTTCTATCCCATAGCATCTAGAATTGGTTGGATAGGCCTCTGGGCATGTCTACAGGATGCCTATCTTAATTATGTTAATTGATGCTGGAGAACCTACCTACTGTGGGCGGAGCCATTCCCCAGGCAGTAGATTCTAAAATAAAGTGAGCTGAGCACCAGCATTCATCTCTCTCTGCTTCCTGACTGTGGATGTGATGTGACCAGCCACTTCAAGCTCTGTTGCTTTGACTTCCCTGGGGTGGTGAGTCTTTGAATTGTGAACTAAAATAACTCCTTTCCCTCTTAAAGTTGTGTTTCTTAAAGTGTTTTATCACAGCAACAAGGGAGGGAACCAAGATATATCCCCACAAACTGTCTACTGCTACCCTTTCTTCAGTTTTCTAATAGTTTTTTTGACTGATTTTGTTTTAGGTCTTAATTCCTAGTTATGCTTGTATATTTCACATAGCTTCTTTCAATTTATCATCATACCTTACATTTTTCTTTTTTAAAAGTGTGTATCTGTATTTGGGTAGACGCGTGGTGTAGTACCCACTGAGGCCAGCAGAGGGCATTGGATCTGATAGAGCCAGAGTTACAGGCGGCTGTAAGCTGGTCTTTCTTGGGTACAGGGACTAAACTCAGGTCTTCTGCAAGAGCAGGATGCACTCTTAACTGCCAAGCTGTCTCTCTACTTCATTTTTGCTGGAGGTGTTCACCTATGGCTACTGGGTGGAAGAATTTTGTAATTTTTCTTTGTTAGTCCTGGTTCCTGCTAAGAACACATGAGGTTGTTCTATAGCATTTTCTCCACCATCTTTGTCATTGGCCCCAGACCCTCCAGCATGTCTGGCCCACTCGTTCCCCCTGAGAGCTTTAGTTTTGTATTAGGAATTCTTACAGCAGATTCACAGCATCTCCCACACTTTCTTTTCCCTTTGTGTGTTCATGCAGAATTACTCTATGTATTTGGCACATGCTTTTCTTTTTTGTTTCCATTATTAAATAAGCCTGTTTGACCAACACTGTCCTATATATAATTCACACTTATTTTATCATCTGCTTGTGGTACCACTTTTATGTACACCAAGGACATGCTTACCCAGGGCTGTCTTTCAGAGCCCTACTTTCTAGGTCATTTTTTCTGTTTATTCCTAGAGCAGCATCCAATTACTTTTAATATGATATAGTAAAGACTTAATCTCTAGTATAGCAAGTCTCCTTTTGTTCTTGCTTTTAGAAATTTGCCCTATTTAAAGTTATATTTGTCCTTACATATTTTATGTTTATTGAGCACCTTAAAATTTTAGTTATAAGGAAACATTGAATCTAGTGAACAGCTTGACATTTTTACAGTGCAAAGCCACCCTGTCCATGGCATATTTCTTCATCTGTTCAGTTTTTTTTTTTTATGTCCTTCAATAGAGTTTTAAGAGCTTCTCCATAAAGTTCTGAAAAGTTGTTAAGTCAATCTCCAGATGCTGTGAGTGTGCAAAATGTCTCACCCTCTCCTCGCTTATTGGCTGCTGATGTTGACTAACGGGTTTTATAAACTGATCTTGTATGTGGCAGCCTTGCTAAACGAATCCTTCTAATGATGTGCTGATTTCTTTTGGGTGTTCCAGGCAGAGAGTCACATCGCCAGTGAATACAGGAGAGAAGAAGACTTTGCGAGTTCGGCTAAGCACTGTAAGCATCCCTGCTGGTTGAGGTCCCATACGTCTGGCTCTCCCAGAAGACTGTATCTCATGCATTCACTTTGGGAAAGTGAATCTCCTCCTTCTCTCCGAATGATGCCCTTGCCCAATGTGTGGAGTGAGGAAGAGCAATGTCTGAATTTCTGAGTGACCCCTGCTCATCTTTCAGGCATCTCTGGGGCCAGTGGCTACAAGGATATTTTATGTGGGCGATGCCAATCAAGGTCCTGAGAGACTTTCAGATCATACTTAGCGTCAGTCTTCGTTCCACTTCATTTGTGGTGAAGACAAGATATTATTACGGGTAGTGTTGTGTATAGTGGACAGTTGGCCATGCCTCTTCTCTCCATGGTACTGACCCACTGATGGATGCCATCCCTCTTGGCACTTTGTTTCATTGTGACATTCTGCTCAGCACCTGTGATGGGTCATATCCCAAGTGCCTAGCCATCCCAATGGCTAGTTCAAGCTCCGAATTTTGGCCCCATATAATTGTCCCATTTCCTTGTTAATAATTGACAAGTCCTAGCTGCAAAATTTGTGTGATGTGTTGTGATGTGTGTGTGTGTGTGTGTGTGTGTGTGTGTGTGTGTGTGTGTGTGCCAGGGAACAGCACTGCAATAAGGGTGTGTGTTCCTGATGGCGGAGGAGTGGTTTCAGGTTTTGGAATAAAGGCAACTAAGAGAGCCTCCCTGGTGACTTGTTGTCCTTGGAATTTGCCTGTGTGCCGTGTATGTTGGGTGTAGCAAGAAGAGGCAGTAGTCTGGCTGGTTCTAACAGAGATCTTCATTATAGCTTAGAACCACTTAGACCAACTCAGCTGCCACACCCTGTCACCTACTAATAGTGGTATCTTAATGGATGCTTTTAATGAAAGCATGAAAAGTAGACTGTGTAGCTCGGAAATGTCACCAGCAGTTCCTGTTACAACAGATCTTTATGAGTTTCTGTGTTTCAGTGGCAACAGGATTCATTTAAAGGTACTTAGAACCAACTAAAGGCAAATTGCTTTCTCTTTTAGCCAGCTGAGAAGGTGGGTGGGTTAGGCAAGAATTGGGTGTGATAAAAACAGGGAAAGGGGGGTGGGGTGGAGTCCTCCAAGGGAGGGATAAGCATCTGTGTTGCATTACCATCCTCAAGAGTGCATGAAGACAGAGTCTGCAGGGAAAGAGAACTTGACAGCTGTCCAGGGGTGTGGGATGGTGGAATTTAATACTGCATAAGCACCCTGAGTTTTAGTTGGCCCCATGCCCCACCCAGTTCTCCATTGTGGTCTGACTGCCTCAAACAACTATTTGGATATCTTGGGTTGAGTTAGTAGAAGCATAAGAGGTAGGTGGAGGTGGCAGGCTCTCCTTGGGACTCGCCAGGTCACCGTTTCGTTCCGAGCATCACATTTAAGAGGGCTCAAGACAAGCCAGGATGCAGCCCGAGGAGTCCTTCAACAGACTGGTGAGTAGGGTTGCAACCATGCTATAGTCGGGCAGTCTGAGGGACAGAATGCTCACCGTTCTGTCTTGAACTGGACTCAGATGTTCTTTGAGTTCCACGGCAGAAACAACCCTGGATTTTGGCTCCCAAGGAAGGATGTTTCGCAAAAGTTTAGTCTAAGCTACTGTCTTAGTCAGGGTTCCTATTCCTGCACAAACATCATGACCAAGAAGCAAGTTGGGGAGGAAAGGGTTGATTCAGCTTACACTTCCACATTGCTGTTCATCACCAAAGGAAGTCAGGACTGGAACTCAAGCAGGTCAGAAAGCAGGAGCTGATGCAGAGGCCATGGAGGGATGTTAGTTACTGACTTGCTTCCCCTGGCTTGCTCAGCTTGCTTTCTTATAGAACCCAAGACCAGCAGTCCAGGGACCGCACCACCGACAATGGGCTGGGTCCTCCCACCTTTACCACTAGTTGAGAAAATGCCTTACAGCTGGGTCTCCTGAAGGCATTTCCACAACTGTGGCTCCTTTTCTGCGTTAACTCCAGCTAGTGTCAAGTTGACACACAAAACCAGTCATTACAGCTACCTTAAGAGTTAGCAAGTCCCTTCTTCTTAAGAGTGTCCAACTAGAGCCACTTGGTGGGAGAATGTTGTGAGGACTCAAGCAATGAGAAAGTATTTGTGTTTGTTTTCCTGGCCGCTAGAGCCAATAGTTCTAACGAGTGTGGTGGGCACTTACCTCTGGGCTGGCAGAGGTACGGATGGACATTCATTCATATGTTCTCTCAACATGTTAGTTACCCCATGATAGCAAAGAAACACCAACGGGGTAATAGTTTGTGAGGCCTCGCAGAACATGGCTGTGGTGTGACACTCAAGTTTACAAACTTGTCGATCATACCAGGTTTCCCGATAACCCAGGGCCTTGCGCTTCCTAGGTAAGCGCTCTACCACTGAGCTAAATCCCCAGCCCTCCCCCCCCCCCATTAAAGATCAACATCTTTCTGCAGCGTGGGGAAGAACTAGGGTGCCAGTGCCCACATCTGCTAGTGGTCAGTTTCACTACTTCCGGTTATGGGAAGACAGATGAGATGGGAACTAGAAGGTAGGTGAGGAGGGAGCAGAAACTAGGAACATAAGTGCGGGCTGTGATTATTCATTTCTTCCCTTGGCTAAAGCACTTTCTTTGTATTTGCTAAGCTGGGAATTGAGAAGGTTTTTCATAGCAGGACCTGCAAACAGATAATTCACTGATGGATCTTACCCTAGGCCATGCATGGCCACACTATTTAAAAGGGTAAAATGTGGTTTCTGCCGCCAGATGCTGTGGGCGGGAGCTCTTCCGGCCCAGGATGCTAGGAAGCAAGGGTGGTCAAATAGGGTCAGCTAAGACCTTGCAGGAGGAGGGTATGCCGGCTGCAGCACCAAATCGTTGTCCTGGCCAGTCAAGGTTTCTTTTAGAGCCTGGTTGTGCTGCGCTGGACAGATCCCCACTTGTGCACAGCTCGGCCGGGCTCCGGGAAGACACCATGAGCTGGGGGACAGCAGGTGCAGCAGCCGCAGACCTTCCCGCTGTTGAGGGGCAAAGGGGCGCAAGCGGGAGGCGAGCGAGCGCAGGCGCGTGCGCGGGGCCGAGGGCCGAGGCCTGCGCGCAGCCCGGGCGGCTGCACTGCGCGCGCGCCGACCCGCGTGGGGCCCGGTTCCGGCGCGCGCGGCGTGGAAGCGGCGGGTTGCTGCTCCCCTGCTGGAGGCTCCGCGGCGGCCACGGGACCCCTGGGGGAAGCGCGCCCCTGCGCCTTGCCTCTGCGCCCCGCGTCCGCAGCCGGCGCTCCGCAGGGACCCGGAGCAGGCAGGTGGCGGGACGCTGGGGGCTGCGGGACCGGGAGGCCGGGAGGCCGGGCCGCAAGGCGGTTGGCGGTGCGGGCCGCACCGAGGTGCTCGGAGGCCTCCTAGGACGTGTCCGGGCGGGCGGGGAAAGGGGTGCTTGTGGCGCTCGCTCTCTGGCTGAGATGAGTGCCTGGCTGAGGCCCGCGCTCCCGGGACGCCTGGGGTATCTCCCACGCGTGACTGCGCACCCTGGTGGGTTTCCACACGCCGGCCTCTTCAGGTTCTCACTCTCATCCCCTTCTGACTTAGATCTTTAAGAAACCCGTGACTGTGAGGGTTCAAAACTGAACTGCCTTTGCCTCACCTAGCTGCTCTGAGATTCCTTCGTACTTCAAATCATATTGAGAAGTTGCAGGAGGGTGTGGACTGAGTGAGACCTGTCCCGTGCGGAACTGCAAGGATTAGACGAATCGGTTCATAGCTATAGATGTGAGGCGGTTCACTTCATCCAGACTCTGGGTAGGCCTTTGGGATTCCAAGTCCGATCTGAGACAATGTTTTGACTTGTATCAGAATGCTCTTATGGTGGGAGAGGAACTTGGTGCCCGTTCCAGGCTACGCTGTGGATACATTGTAGCACTATCATATCCTAAAAAGAGTGCCTTTGAAATTCTTCTGAGATGTGTTCCTCAGTGGAGACCTTCATCAGACACTTAGTTGCAGTCGACTGTTGCTTTGACTTTTGTCAGTGAGTATGCTGCAGTTTAAGTTGACTATGTGGCAGAAGAGCAGATAGGACGCAGAGACTGGAGGGAAAGAGACTTGGAAATGGCCAGATTCCAAGCTTTCTACCTTTTGCCGGTTTGAAACCATCTTGGTTTCATTAAACATAAATATAATGCATTTTTTGGTAATGCTTTCATTTGTTGGCCACTGTTTGGGCTCAAAGATGGACTTGACACAACCGAAGTGTTTATATCTCTTTTATAGATTTAGTACATGGTGCACACCGTTCCTTAGATTTATTTCGCAACTCCTATTCCCAGATACAATCCCAACAGCAAGGCCTTTTTAAAAAGCAATGATTATAGTGGTATTACTTTGCTTATAACAGTCGAAGGTTTCAAATATATATTCGTGAGCTTGAGT
This sequence comes from Rattus norvegicus, assembly GCF_021556685.1. Classification (NCBI taxonomy): domain Eukaryota; kingdom Metazoa; phylum Chordata; class Mammalia; order Rodentia; family Muridae; genus Rattus; species Rattus norvegicus. The sequence continues at coordinate 29,962,157 of NC_141539.1, read as the reverse complement.
TGGCAGAATCAACTTCCCTGTCTCTCTGCTAAAACCCTTTAAGCATCTGGTTGCTTTTAGTCTGACTGTTCTCTTAATTATTTATAATTATGCTGCTGTAAGCTTGCTTGGCACATCAGACTTTATTTCTCAGTTCAGGCATCTGTAAGTTGTTCTCTGAAGAGTAGGCAGAACTGTTTTCCTTCAGTGGTGGTCAGGGGAATGTCCATAGGTGGAGTGTCCTTCTGGCTAGCCACATGCAAATTGACCCTTTGAACATTCAGACAGCTAAAACAGGGAATGTTACACAGTCCCAGGTATATAAAATATGTATACTAGCCAAACATTTATTGACAATAAATCATATATTTGTCTTGTAATAAAGGTATACATAAGATTTTTGCAGTTTAAAGATGAAAACGAATTTGCATGCTGACGAGATGATTTGCTCGTTAATTTTTGTGTGTAAGTTGGATGAACATTTGGTACTACAGGATATGGAGTATCTTCAACATTTTGTATAACTGATCTACAGTGCTGACAGTGCTGTTTTATAGGAACGTAAATAGAAAGTATTATAAATATACACAAATACGTACATGTGTACTTAGAACCCTTTCAGAAATTGTTGGAAATCCTGTCCTCATCCAAAACCAGAATTAATTTATGAGTTTTAAAAATGTTTTATTTTTAATTTACGTGCATGAGTGTTTTGCCTGCAGATAATAGATGTGCCTGGTGCTGCTTGCTGGGTCCAGAAGAAGGTGTTGGATCCCCTGGCACTGGAGTTGCCATGTGATTGGTGGGAACCCAACTTGGTAGTCAGTGTGCCTGACTGCCTGAGCTATCTCTTTAGTGTCAATGATTTTTAAATTTTTTAAAAATTTATTTATTTATTTATAGATAAGGTCTCACCGTGTAGCTCTGGCTGTTCTGGAACTCACTATGTAGACCAGGCTGACTTTGAACACATTGAGATCTGCTTGCCACGGTCTTCCAAGTACTGGGACTAAAGGCATGTACTACCATGCCCAGCTAGTGATTTTTTTTTTTTAAATTTAGAACACAAACAGCAATTAGTGAAATGAACATTGGAACAAAATCTAATTCTAAAATATGCTAATTTGATGCTTACATGCTGAGGAACGACAATGGGAACTTATTAAAGGTCTTTGTTTTCTGCAATTAAAGCATTATGTTTCTGTAAGAGCAGAATATTTTGTAAAAACACTGCAACCCGTGACATACACCTGGTCTAGCATGTGGGAGCAGCTATTTCAGGAAATGTCAGATGGCACCGAATGGCATGTCTACATGCACAGTGCTGAGTGCACACACTGTGTGGTGAGAGCCAAGGCTACAGTGAGGTCACACGACAACACTGTAAGCATGGTCTGAAACGCCCCAGACACAGTATGTATTTGAAAACCTGAATTATTTCAGATTGCCGTGTGTGTGTGTGTGTGTGTGTGTGTGTGTGTATGTATGTATGTCACTCTATATATTTGTGTGATGCCCCCTCCCTAGCCCACAGTTTTAAGAAACTCCGAGCTAGACCAACTAAAAATTTAGAATCTACATGTAGCTAGCCACGTGTCCTAGGTTGTCATCGGCCCCTAGTTATTAGGGCCCAGAAGTCCTACTGGGCATTGTACCAGCTCTTGTCAGTACTAATTATAACTATTTGTGCTTTCTGGTGCAACCTAGCCCTGGGCTAGCATCTGCAGGAGGGAAAGTGCATAACTCTTATCTCTGGGACTCACAGCTTAGGACTTAATGAGAAACAATGTTTATTGGATGCGTGATGGAACTCCTTGAGGGCTCATGTCTGATATGCTATGTAGGGTTCAGGGCTGCTTTTCCAGTTTCATTTGTAGCATGTCAACGAGTCTCTAGGGTCCTACTTTTACATGCTTATTTGCTTAGGTTTGTTTTTAAACCTTGTGAAAACAAAGGCTTACATACTTGCAACATATATGTGGCAAGTGAACAGATGTTTTATAGGTAGCAAAAAGAAGGATCATTGAAGTTGTGTTTATGAAACATAAATAATTAGTCATATTTTGGAATTTCACAAAAATGAACAGCATGACCCACTGCTATGGGACACTGGGTGAAATGACTGTGATTCTTATAAATGTGCACACAGCTTGGGTCTCCTTGTTAGTCAAGAAACTCCAATATGTGGCTCTTGAGCCCTAGCTCAAGCACATTTGAGGGAGAGGCTGGGGTGTAGCTCAGTGGTACAGCACTTTCCTGGTATATGTGAGGCTGTGGGTTCAGTCCTTAGTTTCACAGAAATAAGCGATTTTTTTTTGCTTCAGCTGGGGGCTGGACACCCCCAGAGCTCTCTGCAGAAGTTGGTTGGTTGATATTTCTCATTACTGATGTGTCAAGGCTCGATCAGGCTCCTTGGAAAAGCAGGGGCTGTTGGGGATATGACCATAGGCTTTTACTCAGTAGCCATTTGAGTTAATGGAGTAAGATAGGATCCCATGTACCTGAAAGTTTGGAGAATTTAGTTCGTTATTGAAAGTATTAGAAGTGGTTGTACCCACTTCATCAGGGATGATTTCTTTCAAAACAGCTCTCACCTCATCAGCCTTAGGAGATTTTGGAAAAAATGCCTACATGCTTACTCAACTCAGTTCAGTACATCTCTAAACTTGATCAAGGTTCCAGGTGCCATAACCCTTTAGATGTAGAAATTGCTTCTGGGAAGCATTCTCAGAGTACATGAAAGTTTGTGTAGTGTGTAGTTTGTGGTGAAATGAAAGAGTTTTTCTTTTCCAAGAAGGTAAAGAAGTGGGACCAGGAAAAATATTAAGATGCAAAAATACTAGGAATGTTCCTCATGCAGGTTACATGATATTGTAGCTTCTTGGCCTTGAAGTGTCATGAAGATGATTCTGTGCCTTATGTGAATAATCTTTCTACATTGGATCTGGAATTGGATCTGAGTGTGTAATTAAAGGTAGGTCACTGTGCCTGCCTCACTTTAATCTGGGTTGTGAGGGTGTGTGTGTGTGTGTGTGTGTGTGTGTGTGTGTGTGTGTGTGTTGTCAGAACTCTTTCCCCGTCCCAGACCAGTTCTAATCTTTAAGGTCCTTGATAGTCTGTAAAAAATGAAAGGGACTCTTGGGATCACAGTAAGCAATTTTGTTTCACCACTTTGGTGACCAATTAAGAGTGTAGAAAATATGTCTAAGTCCCAGAAGTGTGGTTGCAGTGAGATTATTCTTCCCAAAGCACTACTTGAGGCATGCCTGTCTCTTGGCGTGCCAGTTCCCCTGTGCCTATGGAATTGAATGGTTTGGTTTATTTGTCTTGTCAGTTCAGAACTAGAGTAGCTACCTCCCCCTTAACCCTCCCCCCCCAACAAGAAACAAAATAAAACCAGCCAACCAACCAACCAAACAAACAAACCAACCAAACCAACCAACCAAACCAGCCAACCAACCAAACAAAAAACCAACCAGCCAACCAAACCAACCAACCAAACAAACAAACTAACCAAACCAACCAACCAAACCAGCCATACAAACAAACAAAAAAACCAACCAACCAACCAAACCAACCAACCAACCAAACAAAAAACCAACCAGCCAACCAAAAAAACCCAACCAACCAAACCACCAAAAAAACAACCAACCACCCACCCACCAATCTTTTGTTATTCCTGTTTATGTGTTAAGGTTAATGTCACAAGATTCCATGTATTGGGTGTCAAGTAATTTCTATATTAGCTCCCCCACCCCCCAATATTTTGGGATTCCTTTAATATAGCAAGAACCAGGCTAGTTTGTTTAACGTACAACATTCCTGTGCAAGTAAGTGAATAGTCTTCAAGCCATAAGAAAGCATACTGTTCCCGCCGGCTCCTGCTCCCAGAGGGAAAAGGTCTGGGTCCCATGGGAAGGAAACCAGTTCCTTCCAAGTGACTGTATCCTTGGAGCTGAGGGGGCTGGAAAAGGTGATCCAGTTAGTTAAGATGTGCCTTAGTTAGGGTTTCTATTGTTGTGATCGAACATCGTGATCAAAAGCAACTTGGGAAGAGAGGGCTATTTCACCTTGTAGTTTGTAAGTCTGTCATCATCGAGGGAGGTGAGGCAGGAACCGGGAGGCGGGAGCTGATGTAGAAGCGCAGAAGTGTGCTGCTTACTGGCTTGTTCCTCATGGTTTGCTCTCAGCCTGCTTTCTTATAGAACCCAGAACCACCAGCCCAGGGATGGCATTGCCCACCATGAGCTGGGCCCTCCCTTCACTCATCAATCAAGGCTTTCCCACGGGCCAGTCTAGTAGAGACATTTTCCCAATTGATGTCCCAAGTGATATTTTTCAAACTAACCAGCATATGTTCATTACGCAAATGTTAGAAAGCATGTACAGAATCATAAATTTCTACTAGATTAAGCTACTAGTTAACTTAATCATAATCATTAACTAGATTAAGCTCCTAGTTAACTTTTTCTTACTGTATTGAATATAATCTAAAATCATTTGGTCTTGCTTGTATCTAAAAATATACATGATTCATAGTATTTCAGGACAGAATAAAAACCCAAGCTTTTAGCTCTGTAGTTGAGCTTCTCTTAGCATTTTCTCTGCTTTCTACATTGTTGCCGAGTTATAGAACGGGTATAACACAGGTCTAACTTAGGACAGATTTCTTTTACATACTGATGTTTTCTGGGAGAAGGCTATTTTCAGATGATACCTTTTAAGGCCTCACAGACTTCCTCCCGTCAGGGTGGAATAAAGGGACCCCACATTGCTAAGTGGAATTGGTCTTAGTCACCGCTTTCATCTGTGAAAGCGAAGTGATTAATTTTCAGTGATGTTTTCTGGGATATCATAAAGTAATGGCAACATGCCAGCTAGAGGCACAGGCCCCAGTGGCCAATGATGGAGCTCCGATGCATGATGGGAGTTAACTAAGGTCAGTCTATGGGGGCACTGTGCCCTTTAATGCTGCCCTTTTGGATTAGCTCAGCCTTGTAACAAGGTTTTCATCTCTTAGCATAAAGTTAATTAAACACATACTATAATTTATGTTTCCCAAGCTTTGTATTGCAACAATACAGGGGCTGCTGATGGTGCAGGGGTGTGGGAAGCGATACGTAGTTTTTAAACAACTGTTTGCTCAGACACTGAAAATGTCAGGTTATAGGAGTCTGTCAGGATTTTTGTGACTGAAGGTGGCCATCTAAGTTGTACAGTAGTGAAGTAGAAGTGCATTCTGACTTTTTGCTTTCCCCATTATAGGTGGCCTTCTAGAAGATGACCATAGAGGACCTCCCGGATATCCCCCTGGAAGGAAGCTCTTTGATCGGAAGATACCCATTCTTATTCACAGGCTCCGACACTTCCGTTATCTTTTCCATTTCTGCAGCACCGATGCCTTCGGATTGTGGTATGTCCTGGGTCTAGTCTGTGAACTGGTCACGGACTGAGGTATATCAGGGGTCTGTCTGCTGTCTGTGAACTGGTCACAGACTGTGGTATGTCACAGGTCTACCCCTTGTCTGTGAACTGGTCATGGACTCCTGTCTCAGACTGTCTATGCTCTCATACTATTTTAAAACCACGTGCTGTAATTTTTTAAAAATAATTTGTTTATTATATTTAAAGTACACTGTAGCTGTCTTCAGACACATCAGAAGAGGGCATCGGATCCCATTACAGATGGTTGTGAGCCACCATGTGGTTGCTGGGAATTGAACTCAGGACCTCTGGAGGAGCAGTCCGTGCTCTTAACCACTGAGCCATCTCCCCAGCCCCGTTGTAATTTTTTAAAATAAGATTTTCAAACTTTTCCCTTTTCAAAATCACATTTGCATATTGAAGTTTCTGCCTCTCATGCTCAATGTTTTATTTCTGCTGTCAGCATTTTTATTATGTGAAAATGTTGATTTTTTTTTAGCACTATTATGGATTTGGAGGATTTCATTTTTAGAACGTAGTGGTGCTTAAACATGTAGCATTCCATTACTGGTGCTGCTTAAACGTACTGACTTGCAGATGCACTCTTGTGCTTAGGGATGGGGAGTATGGAATCTCCACAGAGGCGAGATTGAGATCAGCTTCTACTGAAATTGGTCCACTTAAGTTTCCTCTGTAAAATAGAAACTTGGAAGGGGTCTGCTGTTTGTCCTTTTTGATTTACTTTCCCCAAGAATATATTTCATAAGATAATTGATAAGTGAATAAAATAATTTTAGGAGGTAAACAGAATTGTTACATTTCCAATGTGGTTAGAGTTTTCAGGTCAAATCGATCACCATTTCAGAGTGTCTTTGAAGGCAGGGATAATTCAGGTTTTCAATATTAGTAGATTAGTAGATTAAAATTACTACTCCGGGGATTTGCCTTGAAAAGCCTGTGCTCACTCTAATGCTTCCTCATTTCCAATCTGTATTCAGAGTCTACAGGTGTGAACCCATAACCATCCAAGGACTCTGTGTTCCTAGATCCTAGATTCTCTACAGTATTTACTAGTGTTGACTGCATTCATTGCAGTTCTAGCAAAAATGAGTTATGTGGGAGAAGCCTTGAGCAGAAGGACATTGGCCCCACTTATGACACTTACTCTGTCTTGAGTTGGTCACCTCGGCACGGAGCAGCAGGTGTATTCTGTTTGGCTTACCTGGTAAAGGGTAAGGCAGTCATTTGATGTAAGTTGCTCAATGTTTGTTGAGTATAGCCATTGGCAGGTGATTGTGAGTACCGACCTCTGCCTGACTGAAGCAAACACTGCTTCTGTTCGTAGGATGGTAGATGCTTAGCATCGGAGGCTTTGTCTTCCAGAAATGTCATTTGTGCGCTCTCTGACACAGCCGATCAGCAGCAGTGAAAAAAAGCCATGACTAAGGCAACTTATAGAAGGAAGGGTTTATTTTGCGATTACGAATCCAAGGGATCATGGGCAATGAAACAAGAGTCCATCACCATCCTAGCCGGGAAGTAGGGCAGCAAGCGCCAGGCAAGGCAGCAGGAACAGCTGAGAACTCACGTTGCAACCCACAATCGGGAGTCAGGGAATGCTAACTTGAAATGCTGGGAGGGTTTTGAAGCCTCAAAGCCCCCATCTGCAGTGACATATTCTCCCCAGTAAAGGCCACTTCTAATCCTTTCTAAACAGCTGCCAACCGAGGAACAGGTAATTGCCTGAGATTTCTGGGTGACATGTCATTAAAAAACACAGTGAGAAACCAATGAAACGATCTATTTTATTGTTAAGGAGCTTCAGTTATAAAATAGTTCTTGTCTGTGGACTCGGAACTTCTCTCCCTGGACTCTGGCCCGACGGTACTTGTCTGATATATGGGACTTTCACTACTCAATATGATAGAGCCGTCAGAGACTAGGAGGTAATTTGACATTTTTCTTAGTCTGTACTTTCTTTGACCATACGTTACTGGTCTCCTTACCCATTTCAGGTGGTCGGGATTTCTAGGCTCTTCAGTCAGATGTTTTCTTACTAAGCTGTACCAGTGTCCCCCTTAAAACGTGGTGTGCTGAAGCACTGTTATATGCTGGGCACGGTGGCAAATGCCTTTATCCAGCCCTTGTGAGGCATAAGCAGGTGGAGTTCCAGGCCAGCATTGTCTATCTAGTGAGTTCAAGGACAGTCGGGGTTATATATATATATAGAGAGAGACCCTATCTTAAGTAAAAACAAAACAAAACAAGAAGAGAAGGAGGAGTCCCATCCCAGATGCTAGCCAAACACTTAATAAGTACAATCCATTGCTGTTATTATTTAAATGAGCTGTCTACTTTCTTGTCATTTAAGTACTATTTTAAAAGTAAAAGTTTGTTTTATTCGTGTCATGTTTTGTCCGAATATTGTGTTGGTGCCTAGAGCCCTCTGAAGTCAGAATAGGGCATTAGATACCCTGGGATTGGGGTTACAGTTGTGAGCTGCTATGATAGTGCTGGGAATTGAACCCAGGTCCTCTGGAAGAGCAGCCAGTGGTTGTTCTCATTGAGCAACCCATTTGACAGCTTTTTATTACTGAAACATTGTTGCATGCTTTCCCTACCCTCAGGGCTGATGGTCCTCACTCAAGACTTCTTATTTCTCCTACATTTACTTTCCTTTGCTACTGTTTGTCTCTTAGGCTGATAGCATGGTATCTTGGAGCTCATTAGAAAGGTAGTCTAGGGCTCAGTGGAGAGTTACTAGGTCAGAGTCTACACTGTAACAAGATGGAGACATGTGTCTCCATTAGTGCTGCACCAGCTCTGATAAAGAACAAGAGCATAACTGTAAGTGAAGGTTTGACTGGAACTGAAATTACTTAAGAGCTCTGCAGAGGCAGCTTTCAGTTGTTTCTCTTAAAATCCTGGAGTGTGATATTCTTTTCTGCTCAAGTCCCTGTACTTTTAAATTTTCTCTAAATAAGACTGGTATTTATTGGCATGCCTGTTATTTTTATGGAATTTTGGTATGGGATATTTTTCTCATATTTCCCTTATGTAGGAAATTTTTTTTTCATGGAGAAAACATCCATTTGACTATTCATTTGTATCAGTACATAGCCACCATTGACTGGTGAACTGACAGTTATCGTTTGATTTAGCTAGAAAAATCTTCAAAGAGATTCAGAGTTTTCTCTATTTAGCCTCTGCACTGTTCCTCTTGTTCCCAGAGGAAATGACTATTACATTTAGTGTGAATGATTAGATCACTAATTATATTTCATGAGCTATGTGAAGACCTGCAAACAACAGGTAGGAATGTTTTGTATATTTACGGTCTTATGTAAATGTGTGTATAATTCTGTAACTTAATTGGTTCACTACTACATATTTTGAGATCTGTTCTTAATATATGACTTAGGTCTTGATGTATTTATTTAGTTTCTAATAAATGTATTTATTGATTCCTCTAAAGAGACATTTCACTGCGTTATTCTCTCCTAATAGCATCGCTGCTAGACTAGGCATTCAGTTAAAAAATATTTAAAATTAAAATGTAATTATACTGTTTTACCTTTACTTTTTCTCCCTCTAATCTGCCCAGAACCCCTCCCTCTCTCAAATTCAAGGCCTCTTCTCCTTTAATTGTTACTACACACACACACACACACACACACACACACACACACACTGCTCTGTGCACTTAGTGTTGTTCATACACATATGATTTCAGGGCTGACCATTAGTCTTGGATAACCAATTAGGAAGCTCATCCCCAGAGAGTTGGTGATTCTCCTCTCAGAAAAGACTGAGCATTCTTGTAGGTTATGCAGAAGAGGCTCTTCAGGTGTGTACTCATATATTTAGAAATTTCTCCATTAGAAATGTTCGGTGCTGTGGCCTGGAGAGATGGCTCAGTGGTTAAGAGCACTGACTGCTCTTCCTGAGGTCCTGAGTTCAATTCCCAGCAACCACATGGTGGCTCACAACCATCTGTAATGGGGTCTGATGCCTTCCTCTGGTGTGTCTGAAGACAATAACAATGTACTCAGATACATAAAATAAATAAATCATAAAAAGGAAAAGAAAAGCAGTGTCTGGTACCTTTGAAAGGGACTAGTGAATGGGTGAGTGATTTGAACCAGAAAAATAAAGTCCATTAATTGCTTGGTAAGAAACTGCTTGGTAAAAATAAAAGCTGTTGGTAAGAAACACGCCTGAGTTTATGAGTAAGAGTCAGTGCAACATGTTGACTGACTTGTTTCCCCAGATTCCTCTCTGTTGTCTTGATGGTGCCGCCTCTGAGGCACTTTCTTAGTCCTTTCTCCTTCTCCTTCTTCTTCCCCTTTCCTGGGTATCTGCAGATGCCCAGCAACATCTCAGTGGGTTCTTCTGATGACTGCTGTGCACTTTTTGTTGTTTGATTCCTGTGGAGTTGTTTGCCAAGTTAGTGGAGATGTAAAAGGTTTAAGGCTCGAGGATGAAACTGCTGGAGAACTTGAGAGTCCTTGGGTGAGGGTCGTACAGTACATTGTATTTGAAGTACCTTGAAGCCAGGGTGTCCACTTACCCATCTTGAACCAGCTGAAAAGATCAAGTGGGCCACAGTCAGACCCAGGCTTCATCTGTCCAGGCCAGCTTGCGTTTTCCAGTGGGACTTCAGTTTCCTGGGTGATTGAGACAGGTTCATGATGCCTGAGTGAAGACTTCCCAGTTATTCCAGGAAGTCCTCCAAGGCCATGTGTGCCTCATACAGTTCTTACTGAAGAGTCTAGGGGTTCTTGTACTAGGGAAGGCTCCTTCCAGTGAGATGCAAATGCAACACTGACTGTTGTCTCCTCTAGGAAACCAGGTTTTGATGTTTGGACACATTGTCTTTGGAAGCAGATTATAGGACAGTTCTGAGGCCTGGTGGAAACTCACTCTCACATCTTGTATTAGGGCTTTTCACAATGGTAGTCGTTATGATCAGTTAGTACATGCTGAGCACCAGAATATCTCCTTTCAGGAGGCATCAAGACACTGAAGCCTCTTCTCAGCCTTCCTTTAACACAGGAAGGCTTTAATACAGCTCCTCATGTTGTGGTGACCCCCAACCATGATGTTATTTTCATTGCTACTTCATAACTGTAATTTTGCTACTGTTACAGATTTTAATATAAGTGTCTGTATTTTCTGATGGTCTTAGGCAAACCCTATGAAAGGGTCATTACACCCCCAAAGGGGTCATGACCCACAGTTTGATTTATGACAGTAGCCTTCAGGTATTTAAGGGACAGTTCACAGTAAATGTTTGGAACAAATGCTGTAAATAGTTGGGTTTCTAGATTTGTGCTTGAATCTTTGATGGTGAGATGAAGACAGTGTTTTCAATGGATGCTTCCAGTTTGAATGTTTGGTAATGCTGTCTGGTATTTTGGCAGACTCTTGAGTTAACCTCCACAGCAGCAGGCACCAAGGTTATTGATGGGTGAGCTGTGGTGGTTATCTCCCCGAGGTTCACTTGTATATTTCAGCTTCAGCTTGGAGAAATCAGAGGATGGGCACTCTCAGAAAATTGGAAACGTCAGTTTGGAAAGTGCTGGTCAGATATTGGAGAGGAAAACTAGAGAAACACAGAATCCAGTCAGGCTCACAGATAGCTAAGACCGCAGAGACAAGAGTCTGACAGCTTTAGGTCTCTACAGAATCACAATCTTCTCAACCCCATCCACATTTATTAACAGACACAATCACACTAAACTAACTTGCTTGTAAAATAAGTTTAGTCTATTTAAACTTGGCCTGGTTATCCCCAGAAAAAGCATCGGAAAAAACAGCTCTGTGCTTACACTCAAATACGATGTCCCAGCCAGAGGTCTGACGATAGAGGCAGCCAGGTTTCTTCAGGCTATCTGGTAATACGGAGTCTCAGAGCAGACTTTTAAATTTAATCCAGGCCAAGACATCAAGCTGAGACCTTTGTGAATTCTGGATTCAGACAGCTGGGGATGAGCTCAGAGAGAAAAAGTGCTTCTGCTTTTGTGTATAAAGGCAAACTTTTCCAAACCACTGTTAAGTTTCTTAAGAGGAAAGGGAGCACCTTAAATTTGAACAGCAGAACGTCAAAGTGCCAGAAATGTTTCTAACAGGGCCATGAGCATAGTTACCCCATCAGTTCTTTGAGTCTTGCACGGCTGAGCTCAGGCCCACGGCCTCATGGTCGTTTAGCTTCCCAGAGGACTCTTGTGGGTCTCACCGAGCCCAGTGGTGTGGCCTTTAAGTTACCAGAAACCTGTAATTTACAGGCTTTCCATAAATCCTCTTGCACTTGTATGATGCATGCTTATAAAAGGCTTTCAGAAAGACACTGGAATAAAATAAAAAAAAAATCCGTAGGTGATTCAGGACTTAAGACCATGGTTAAAGGTTCCGTGGGAGTTCAGTATAATGGGATTGATGTAGAAAAGTGGTTGTTGCTGTAACATTTCAGATAGCTTGAATTGTAGCTGTTACATATAATATATATGTATAATTGTAAGTCATACCAGGGCCTACCAGACTTCTAAGAATTTCATACAGTTCCTGGACAAATCGCAGATATCTATCACCTGTCACTCATCTGTCAGTCACGTAGCAGGTGAAGAGTTTCACGTCACAGAGATGGTTAAGCAGCACTTGTCATTGGTCAGCATTTAAGCCATTCAGTTGGATTCACCATGTCGGCCTGATTGGTTTCTCCTTGGCTTGATAATTCTTCCCATGCAAGTGAATCTAATTAGTTCAACATCTCTCAGGCTTCTCTGTAGGTATGTGTGTGTGTGTGTGTGTGTGTGTGTGTGTGTGTGTATGTGTGTGTGTGTGTATGTATATACATATGTATTTCCAAATATATACATATATTTCTGTTGTGGTAAATAAAAATTGGAAGCACTGTCCCACAGTATTGCTGGCACCAGTGGGCCACATGGCATCTGTGAGGTATTTTTATCTCAATCAGCAAAACATCTCAACTTGGTAAGTTTCCAATTTCCATCTTATGCTGCCACCAGCTACTCTCTGTCTCTGACTGTCTCTCTGCCTCCGTGGCTCGCCTCGTCAATGACCACCCATCTAGTTCCCAAGGTGGGTCGCTGCCTCACAAGTCCCAGACAGAGACCGCCTACCTCATGGCTCTCCTGCTGTAGACTCTGCTCACATCCCCAGCATCTGTCCCCTATGGTTATAGTCACAATTCTTAGTATCCTGGTAATATCAAAACTCTAGAAGCTTGTAATTTATCAATCAGATTTATATCAGTAAATTCTTACCCCACAGAATGTCCACGCAGTAAACTCTGATCCAATTAATATTGATATAAACTGCCCACCTAGATAAGACAAATTGTCCTATAAAAATCCATCCCTTACGAAATATTCATAACTACCTGTGGCCCTTTAAGGCCACACTGATCTGGATCATCCATCTTGGTTCTTCCTTCCTTCTCCTCTCTCTCTCTCCCCTCTCCAAAACTCTGTGCCTGCCTTCCTTTTTCACTGTCCAATCACAGGCCTTGCCTTATCTTGTGCCTGCCCTTACCTGCACATAGACATCAACCCACATATTTCCATGTATACATGTACATATGCATACATATATGGAAAGGGAACAAAATCATTTCCATTTGGAAAATTTGTGTTCCTCTGAAAAACCCCAAAGTTACTGTGAAGTCAGAATGACTTCAGAATTTGAATTTTGAGAAGTTTGTTAAAAAAAAAAAGTCAAGACATTAAATAGGGTCGAATTTTTACCGTTTCCTATTAAACCAAAGGGACAGGCATTTCAAAGACAAATAAGGCCATATAGTTTCAGAGAAGATGAGAAAACCCCTTGGTTCTTTTAATGTAAAAGCTTGAAGCACTCAAAGACAACAAAAGGCCCAGAAAATTACCTGGACAGCTCAGAACCGTCACTTCCTAGGAGGACTCCGTGAAGGTTGAAACCCTCGACAGTGCCACCAAGAGCAGGCCAGAGGGCAGGGGCAGAGCAGCTCGCCTTAGGGTCCCCTTCCCTTCCTGCAGGAAAAGCTGTCTCCACACTTGCTGCCCTGTCTCCTCTCCGCTGCTTTGCTTGCGCTCTTTAGGTTGCTGGATGCGCCCTCTCATAATGTCTAGACATTTCCTCAACATAGTTTTTCAGGGTGGGACAGGACATATTTACTGAATCTAGATAATTGTCCATTCCTCTGACTGAGATGAATAAATGTGGGTTTAGAAGTTGATTTCCATTTTATCATAGAGACTTATACCAATGTAATAGACTTATATTAGAGTACATTAGGTGATCCTCAAAACTGTTATGAGACTTTACATAGCTAATCACCTTACTTTATTCAAGACTCTCTTAGATGTAGACAGCATAGGCTAAGCAATGACTCATGTTTTTATAACATGAGCGTTTTGAGTATGAAGCCCAGGTAGAATGCAGGTTCAATGCTGCATATATTTCTTGCTGACAACTCTGAAGCCATATCATTTTTTTTTAAAAAGTAAGTGAAAAGTGTTTTTGTATACCATAGTTATGCCCCAGGAAGCATTTGCATTAGCTCCTAATTGTCTGGATGTTTTTAGTTTTTATTTACGTCCATTTACCAGCACAAATACACATGAGCAGACTGTAACAGAAATATTTTAGCTTTTATTTTACAATTTGGAGGTATGCCAGGCAGTATAGTGACACAAGACTTCCTAGTTGTCTTCCTTAGGGTCACTGTTGCTGTGATGAAACACCGTGACCAAAGCAACTCAGTGTGGGGGTATCTGGCCTCACCCATCCATCATTGAAGTAAGTCAAGGTAGGAACTCAAGCAGGGCAGGAACCTCGAGGCAGGAGCTGGTGTAGAGGCCATGGAAAAATGCTGTTTGCTGACTTGCTCCCCACGCTTGCTCACCCTGCTTTCTTACAGAACCCAGGACCACCAGCCAAGGGATAGCATCACCCACAATGGGCTGGGCCCTTCCCATCATTAAGAAAATCATTAAGAAATTCCCATCATTCCCATCATTAAGAAAATCATTAAGAAATTCCCATCATTAAGAAAATGCCCTGCAGGCATGCTGGTAGCCCAGCTCTCATAGAAGCATTTTCTCAGTTGAGTTTCCCATCTCTCAAATCACTCTACTCTGTGCTAAATTGGCATGAAGCTAGCCATCACTAGTTAGGAAAGGAAGCTGGGTGAGCATTGTGCATGCCTACCAGACTTCCCTACTCAGCCACAGCTTTCTACCTATGACTTCATTTGCATGCTCTGATAATCCTTTTAGAGATGTTATTTTGAGTCCTTAGGTATTAGAAACTTGTCACACAAATCAAAGGCTGCACGCCACTGTCTCTGAGAGGCTCGGGAGCCTTTGATTTCAAGGACAGCCTTGTGGTTGGTGTCTCGCTTCAGTTACAGGCTTCCCAAAGTTGTCACTGTAATGCCAGTATTCACCCATTTTTTTCCCCCAAAAAAAGCACCGGTTATTGATCAGTGCCTGATTTTGGACCAGGTGGAATCCATTCTTGCTTTAGGGTTTTTAAAAGAACTTTTGGATTCTTTTTTCTTTTTGAGGCAGGCTGGCCTTAAACTTACTATGTTGATGATGTAGCCAAGGCTGGCCTCAAACTTGCTATGTTTATTATGTAGCCAATGCTGGCCCCAAACTTATGTTTATTATGTAGCCAAGGCTGGCTTCAAACTTGCTATGTTTATTATGTAGCCAAGGCTGGCCTCAAACTTATGTTTATTATGTAGCCAAGCCTGGCCTCAAACTTATGTTTATTACTTAGCCAAGGCTGGCTTCAAACTTGCTATGTTTATTATGTAAGCCAAGGCTGGCCTCAAACTTATGTTTATTATGTAGCCAAGCCTGGCCTCAAACTTATGTTTATTATGTAGCCAAGGCTGGCCTCAAACTTATGTTTATTATGTAGCCAAGGCTGGCCTCAAACTTATGTTTATTATGTAGCCAAGCCTGGCCTCAAACTTATGTTTATTATGTAGCCAAGCCTGGCCTCAAACTTACTATGTTTCTTATGGTAGTCAAGGCTGCCCATGAACTCCTGGTCTCTTAACCTCTACATCCCAGAAGCTGGGATTACAGGTATGCACCAACCACTCTTGGCATCTTAAGGGATATTCACTGAGAGTTCTCATTTTTTTTTTAGCAACTTTGCTGAAACACAGAGAATCCCTCACTTTCTTTCTTCCCTGTTTAAATAGAAAGGTATGACCTGGTAGGAAAGGGTTTGTACAGAATCAGAAAGCTGATACTCTCTTCATGGACAGCTGCTGTTCTTTCCTAGATGCCCTCAGCTCTGTGCCTCTCCTTAGCCTTTTGGCTATCTCACTCCAAGTATTTGAAAGCACAGAGACAAACTTGAAGACCCCAGGAATTCCAGGACTGAGTGTGCTCTGAGCTTTTCATTGAGGCGGCATGACTGGGAAGGGAAGATGGCGGGGACAGGCCTGGTTCCCACCCCACACTGTTGAGCCAGTGTTGTGTGTATATGATTTGAATTTTCCTTATGCAAAACTCGAATCACATTTTTGGGGGACTTATATGCTGTTTGTTAAACTGTAGGTACTCAGCAAATGTTGCTTGGACTGTTTCCCAGTTTTAGATTTTTCTGCCTTTTATAGTTTCCTTTTTGGATTGAGACAGTAGAATCTGATTTTCTTCTGAAGTGTTGTGTTCCTTTGCAAGCTGGCCTCTTTTATCCTTCGAGGTTACTTAGTTTTCACCAACTCTTACTAAAATCATGCCAAGGAATCCTGAGATGGCTCCTTCAGGTTTCTTTAGGGTTTTACTAGCTCATATTCCAAAATAATGCAGTCGCTTTGTGCCCTTGTTTCTTCAGTTCCTGCATTGCTGGTCACTGGTTCCTTATCTGTTGGAGTGGTGTCTTAGCTAGTGCTCTGTTGCTGTGAAGAGACACCATGGCCACAGCATGCGCTTTCACAAAAGAAAGCGTTTAATTGGGGCTGGCATACAGTTTCAGAGGTTTAGTCCATTATTATCACGGTGGAAACATGGCAGCCTGCAGGCAGACGTGGTGTTAGAGACATAGCTGAGAGTTCTATGTCTGGAGCCACAGGCAGCAGGCAGAGAGAGACTCTGGGCGTGCAATGGGCTTTTCAAATCACAAAGCCTACCCCTCAGTATAAGGCCATACATCCTCATCCTTTCAGATACCATCAATTCCTGTGATCAAGTATTCAAATCTGTCAGCCTCTGAGGGCCGTTATCATTCAAACCACCACACTTGGCATTTCACCTCATATTATCTGATGGGTGACAACTGATGTGAGTTATTAAATGTGATTAAATGCTGAGGGGTAAAGAGAACATGTAGACTTCCCGCTTGTCATGTTTACTTTTACCTGTGTTGTACTTATCCATGGGAATCCACTATCTGTCATTTGAAAAGAAAAATAATGATAAAATGTGATGATGCTTCTGTGCCTTAGAACACGGAGTTCGCTCATGTGGTGTTAATGTGTTATACGCGGTTCTTGGGAGCCTCACAGCCAGGACACGTTAAGCATGCCTTGTTCTAGGTTTTGAGAGTTGCTTAATGTTATTTTCCTTTTTTTCTAGCCTTATAAAAAATGTTTGTATCAGTCGCATGTTTATCCAGTTACTTATTCTCAAAGTGCTAGAAACCATTAATAAGTTTAGTTTGCACTGTTTTGTATTTCAGAGTTTTCTTTTTTTGATCCGAATGATGCATCATGCCAGGAAATTCTCTTCGATCCCAAAACTTCAGTCTCAGAATTATTTGCTATTTTAAGACAGTGGGTTCCTCAGGTCCAGCAGAACATAGACATTATTGGAAATGAGGTGAGTGTGTCTGACACGCTAACCTTTGCGCTACTGGGACTAATGGCGAGAATACTTTCTTCTCCTGAGAGGGAGGATTCCGATGGAGGGAAGCCAATTGCAGCTCTGTAGTGAGTCTGCTTTTCCAGGTCTTTATGTCACAGTGGGCTTCCGACCGGCTCCTCTCGCACCAGCGCTGTTACCGTGGACTTCCGGTGGGAGCAGGGAGCGGCATTTTGCACACCTCTTTCTTTGTATACCGTAGTTCCGACAACTTCCATACAATTCACAAAAGTTTTGAAGACCATCGCAGTCCTTCTACGTCTTGGGGATGGTTTGGTCATGTTCTAGGTTTAAACGAATTTCTGAGGGTTTTCGGTACACATGTTGTCATGTGTGCTGTAGGAAGAAGGCACATGCATTTTTTTTAAAAGTATAACTGTTGGAAATTTTTTTCTCACTTTTGAAAGAACATACCTGGAGTAACCATTGGCATTGTCTTTAAGAACAGTCTCCCAGCCACAGTCAGGGTCAGAGTTCACTATTGCTGAGGGCAGTGTTGGTACAGGAAGGCCAGATGAGACGAGCTGGTCTGAAGGTGTGGGTGCCTCCTGTTGTCACGGTGGGCTCCCTCAGGCTATGCTTTTAAAGTTTAATTTCGTTTTATGTTTTGTAATTCAGATATCATTACATCATTTTCCTCTTTCCCCCTCCTTCCTCTAATCCCTCCTATGTACCCCATTCCCTGCTCTCTCTCAAATTCATGGGCTCACTTTCTTTGTTGTTTCATATTTAATTACCTAATATCTAAGTACAACCTGCTAAGTCTGTATATTATTATTTGTATGTATATGATTTCAGAGTGGACCACTTGGTATTGGATAACCAGTTGGCAGGTGGGGGTGGGGAGGTCTTCTCTGGGAAACACTATTTTTCCTGATCTTAGCATTTCTTAGTTGCCCGTTCAGGTTGGGGTCACATGTGGTATCCCCCCTTCATGTTAGCCCGCCTGTTGCTATTTTCCTTGCTCAGGTCTTGTGCAGGCTGCCGTGTTCCTGAGTCTTCATGGGTGTAGCTTCTTGATGTTTCTAGGAGACACAGCTCAGAGCAAACTCACAATCTTCCTCTCCCCTCCCATGCTATGATCTCTGAGCTTAGGTCTGGGAGCTGAGTTGCAGATGTATCAGCCGGGGCTAGGCACCGTGCAGCTTTTACCAGCATTTTTATCAACCGTGGTTTTCTGTAATGGTCTCTGTCTGTTGCAAAGAGACATTTCTATGCTGACGGGTGAGACATACTTACCTGTGGGCAACCATTAAGAATGTAGCTAAGACTTATTCTGATTTAATTAAGTGGTGATAGTAGGTTCTATAGAATCCTTGGCTTCGCTATTCCTGGGTATCTGGCTAGGTTTCCAGTACCAGGCATAGCTTTCCTCTTGTTGAACTACCATGGTGGCCATTGTAGTTCACCTGTATCATACCTGGTCTGGTTACTTCCTTCCCTTAGAAGCCTACATGGTGCCTTTTGGTCCTTAGGCAGGGAGGCTTTCAAGTCAGACCCAGCTCAGACCCCTCGGTCTTCTGTCTTAAGCAGATGGAGTCTTCAGCAGTAGGGACTTACCTTCCAACTCTAGGAGGCAGCCAGCCGCAATAGCCTATGATGTTCTGGAAGTCTCTTGGACTCCACTGACCAAGATTCCCTAGAATGGGAATTTCATGACCAATATTGGGGGTTTTGTTAATATATGGCTTTTGGGTTAGAGGAATGTTGTCAGCCCAGATGGGAAAGTTTCATTTGAACTATAGATGTATATGTTTAGGAAGATTTACGTGTTTAGGGGAATAGAGGATATGATTCCTATGACTCCTTCCTTAGTGTCTTTTCACCTCCTTCCCCAGATTCTTAAGAGAGGCTGCAACGTGAATGATAGAGATGGACTGACGGATATGACTCTGTTACATTACACTTGCAAGTCTGGGGCTCATGGCATTGGTGAGTATCACTGGCCTGGGTGGGGTGCCCAGCTGACCATCAGCCAAGTAGGTGAGGAGTCAGTTTGGTCCACTCAAAACTTTGTTCCTTCCCCAGGGGAAGTCTTTATTCCTGTGATTACATCTCCATATATTTTGTAGTAGGCTTCATGCCTAACTGCCCAGTAGTTACGATTAACTGGTACCACCCAAGAGTCTTCCAGAGGGCTTCCAGTAAGGCACTCCTTCAAGACTAGGATATAGGCTCATCTCTGAGTTCTGTTCCTACTTATGAAACATGTCCAAGATTGTTATTCTTCCATTCTTTGCGAGGGATTAACCTGCCCCTCTTACTAGACTATATTACGGTTGTCTCTCCTTGTTTCAACAGTCTGATGTAGAATTTCTTAAACTGTTGGTGGTAAAGGGATTTTTCTTCTTGTAATCTGCAATGTGCTCATATTCCCATAAAATCAGTGATCTGAAAATGAGATCAAAACAAATAGTAGCCCAGACATTTTGCACTGGTCTGGCATTTTACATTTAGTGTTTCCATTGTATTGCATATGATGGAGGTCTTAGTTTATTTAAAGGATGTTTCACCATGCTCTTAGTCTGTCAGAATTTTACTTAGTGTCAGTAAAGGTATGTTGAGTATCTCCACAGTGTTCTCACACTCTTGAATGGGAGTGCTCTCTCGGAATCAACTCCTGAAAGGTAAATGTAGATGCAGTGTGCCATTTGCTTTGGCTTTTAGAGAAAGACAGTAGAGAGGTATGTATTGGGAATTAACATTTGTGCTGAAGACAAATTTAGAGTTTTCATTTTCCTTCAGGTGACGTTGAGACAGCTGTAAAATTTGCAGCTCAACTTATTGACCTGGGAGCAGACGCTAGTTTGCGGAGTCGCTGGACAAACATGAATGCCTTGCATTATGCTTCATACTTTGATGTTCCAGAGCTTATCAGAGTGCTTTTGAAGACATCTAAACCAAAAGGCAAGTGCATCCTGTAATGGCATCCAGGTCTCCACTGAGGAGGCCTTCCTTCTACTGTGCTTTGGTTTCACTCCCTACCATGGTTGACTTGGGAAGTAGTTTGGAATTCTTTGTTGGAGGTTACAGTCCTTTCACAGAAGGCTTGGTACAAAGAGCTATAGTGAAGATTTTATGTGTAACCAACATGGTGTAACCAACAGGGGCGGGGAGAAGGAAGGGGAAAGAGGAGGAGAGAGGGGAGGGAGGGGGGAGGAGAGGGGAGAGGGGAGGGAGAGGGGGAGGGGAGGAGGGGAGAGGGGTGAGGAGAGAAGAGGTACTCGTGCGTGCACACAGCGGAATGTTTTGTCCGGCATTGAAATAATAGGGGGTTCTTTTACTTGTCATTCATTTCAGAAAGTCTTTGATGAATTTTCGGGTGCCCTAACATCTGGTTGGAGATACCCTAAGGTGGATGTTCTCTCTGGTTCTCCTCTTTTGAGAAGAACGAGAGCAAGAGAGAGTACTCTTTCAGCTTTGAGAGAGCACCCAGTGGCATCTCTTTTAGAAAAGAAAAGATACTTTAGAGATTCAAGAGACAAACCTACTGGAGTGGTTTTCTAACCTCCAGTTCACACAGTCATTCAAGCTCTTTAAAATCCTGCCTTTCCAACTTCTGAGTGATGTTGGGAGAGAGCCGCTGTTGATGGTCGTCCTCTGTGCAGTTATGATGGCGTCTGTGTGACCTTGTCACAGGTGTGTGTAGTCACGCCAGCCTGGTCCCCTGCAGAGTATTGTACAGCTACAGAGCCAGAGACTACTAAACTCTTATAGAGAACATTCAAAGTAGGCTTCTCCTGTCAGAGGACTTCCTGTTCAAATAAAATGCAATGCGATTTACTGTTATCAAATTGTTACTGTTATCTAGAATAGAAAGGTTCACTTTCTTATTGTAGAGACTAAATTCATCTGCCGAGTAGTGTCATGACTCAGTGTGTTTGCCCCTCTGTGTTCCCGTACTTGTTATTGGTTTGAGGAGTCTTCATTGTTCAGCCGCCTTTCCCTTTGTGAAGAGCCAACTGATCAATGGCCGCTTTAGCTTCTCAGACTACCTGGTGCCTGTCACAGCTACTCATTTCCGCAGTTGGAGTGTGGATGCAGGCTCAGAACGTGCCTGTGGATCTGGGCGCCTGCATTCCCGTAGAAGTTTGAGAATCAGCGGGTAGGGTGTATTTGGATCAGAGGGTTCCTTTACTGATCCTTGACTTAAAGGTGGTTTTCTTTCTTTACTAGTTCAAAGAAACGCCAAGGAGGGGAGTGAGCAGACACAGAAAGCTGCTTATGTCCCGAGTATGAGTTAATGCCATTCACTGCCTCCATATAGCGGCTACCTTAGGAAAACTCGTGGCATTCCACTCCACTTTACGAGGAACTACCCCGAGCTAGGAGAATATTCATCTGGTTATGTTATTTTAGGCAAGTTATAATCATGGAGATTTGTCCCACTGTGAAATACTGCGCTTGGTGGGGGTTCAAGTCTATAAAAAGGCAGAAACCCCCTCCCTGAAACCTCATGAATCTTCTTAGAAATTACGATAGCAGAATTGAAAGTTTGAGCTAATATATGTGTGATTGTTTATTTGTAGATGTGGACGCCACTTGCAGTGACTTTAATTTTGGGACAGCCCTGCATATCGCAGCACATAACTTGTGTGCAGGAGCCGTGAAAACCTTGCTGGAGCTGGGAGCAAACCCTGCATTTAGGGTAAGAGGCTGAAGCCAGGACATGCAAACCCGACGTCCTCCCCGTGAAGGCTTGAATTCAGACGCCATTGCTGACAGGGCTCTCACAGGGGCAAATGCCCTACATCTTTGCTTTACATACACAGAGTGGGATGACGACTTTTACTTTCAATAAACTTAAGTCATCCTGGGGAGCTTCCCTCCTATTGACTTATATAAAACTTCCATTCAGAAAAAGAGAATCTTTTTTTTTTTTTTTTTTTTTTGGTTCTTTTTTTCGGAGCTGGGGACCGAACCCAGGGCCTTGTGCTTCCTAGGTAAGGGCTCTACCACTGGGCTAAATCCCCAGCCCCAGAAAAAGAGAATCTTAAAGTGCCTTTCATTTAGGCTTCTGGCCTATTTATTGAAAGTTATACAAATGTTGTACGTGCTAACGTTATTAAGCTCCTTTGAAAAGAATAACAGTTAAATATGAAGTCCAAACAAATGTTCCTTTAATAATCAAGTAACCTCTTAAACCACTCATGGGTCCAGGGAGCCACCCCTGGACCCTGCTTTAATGGACATTATACAGCAGAAAATGGGGCTCTGCTCTGAGATGTGAAGAAGCCTTCTGAGGTTTGGAAGATAATGTTGCTACCATTTTGTATGTGTGTGTGTATGTGTGTGTGTGTGTGTGTGTGTGTGTGTGTGTGTATGTGTATATGTATATATGTGCATGTGTGTGTATGTATGTGTGTATATATGTATGCATGTGTGTATGTGTGTATATATGTGTGCATGTATATGTATATATGTATGTATATATATGTGTATATATGTGTGCATGTGCGTGTGTATATGTGACTTTGTGTGTGTGTGTAAGCACTTGTGCATGTTTGTGCACAAAGGCCAGAGGTTGCCATCAAGTATTTTCTTCAGTCATTTTCCACTTTAATTTTTTTTGAGACAGGGTTTCTCTGTGTAGCTCTGGCTGTCCTAGAACTTCTTTTGTAAACCAGGCTGTTTTCAAACTTACAGGCTGCCTCTGTCCCCCCAGTGCTGGGATTAAAGGTGTGTGTGCCACCACCCGACTCCACATTAATTTTTGAGACATAGTTCTCCACTGAACCTGGATCTCACCGATGATTCAGCTAGTCTACCTGGCCAGCAAGTGCAGCCACCACAGCCAGCCTTTTTATATGGGTTCTAGGAGCCAAACTCTGTGCTCACTTTATGAACTAAGCTATCTTAGCTCCCAGGCCCAGCCTTTTTTGAAAAAAGTATTTATTATTATTATTATTATTATTATTAATTTATTTTTAATGTTTCTTCCTACACACAACCTTCACTTTCCATAGCATAGACTTGAGTGCCATACATATATTCATTGTATTTTCTAATTTTTTTTGAAATCTTACGTTAAATTAGTTCAATACCATTCCAGGAATCTTCTATCTTTTTAAAGCCGACTTGAATTTTAAAGCCAAAAAAACAAACCCAGCCCAAACAAAAGAAATTTACAAGCAAAATATGTTCTTAAAGCTTCATGGTCCATTTGAGGGTTATCAAAGAGAGAAAAGTGAAGTTTTTAGTTAACAACCCTGATAGTATAGAGACTGTCTGCTCTCTTTCTGAAATCTGAGTTGCTGCCTGACCAGGCAGGTGACTGAGGTCACAGATCCATCGTGGCAACCGGTGGACTGTATCTTGTGGCCCTTAATGACAAGGACAGGTTTTAAGAAAAACATGGTTGGGTGAGATTCTTTACCTTTGTGTGAACTCCCATAAGCTAAGGCGGCTGTGAACTGGGACCAGGTCGGTGCCTGGTACAGAAGAGTTCCTTAGGTAGTTTTGAATACATAGATGACTGCATCTGACCTTAAAGCCCTACCCAGGTAGGGAGCCGTCCAGTTCTCTTGAGTGTAAAGAGCTGAGGCTTTTCTCTCATCTGTGGCAGAATGACAAAGGACAGATCCCTGCAGATGTTGTTCCAGACCCAGTGGACATGCCTCTGGAGATGGCCGATGCCGCAGCAATCGCGAAGGAAATCAAGCAGATGCTCTTGGATTCAATGCCTCTGCCCTGTACCATCACTAAGGCCACGCTTCCAAACTGTGACATCACCACTAGCAAGGCCATGCTGACAACTCTTGGCCTGAAGTTGGGAGACCGTGTCGTCATCGCAGGACAGAAGGTACAGTAAGTCGCTGCAGTGCCTGAAGCTGGACTTAATGGTCTGTGTCTAGGGGTTGCGGACCAACACCCTCACAGTTTCGAGTTTGGGAGAAAAGTTTCAACACATGTGGACATAAAAATGCATGGTTTAAAATGTGAAATTTAGATGTAAGTTTACTGGCGAATATACTAGTGAAGGAAGTTATTTGCGTGGGAAACAGTGGCGTGGAGAGCTACCGAATGACTTTAGAGGTGGGGGCTGAGGAATGACCTTGCTCTAGTCTGAACCATCCCTTCATTACCCTTCCGTGTTTGGCTTTGAAGCCTCACAAACAGGGAGCATTCAGATGCCACAGACCTGAGAGTCTGGAGGTCAGCTCGTGCCTCTTTACATAAAAGCTTGATAGGCAGAGCTGTGGTTTCTGTGTGACCTCCACTGTGGCAGTTTCTCTCTTTCCCTTGGATACCTCTTTTGGGAGCTTTATTCCCCTTCAGTGCTGGGACTTTAACACTGCGAAACGTGGGAAGTGCCCCGCTACTGAGCCACGCTCCACTTCCTTAGAGGTTTTTATTCTTATGAGGTTAGTAGGAAGCCCCAAGTGTGGAGTGGAATGGGGAACTCATGCCTAGACATTAACCTTTCCAACTGCTAACATCCCAGTATTCGGCTGGGTGATGCAGGTTTCTCAGGGAACCATGGCTTTGAAAGCTTAAGCTACAGGGGATGGGGTGGGGTGGGGGATCGCTTCACAAAGGAGGCAACTACAGATGCGTTTTAGGTGAAGAATGAATGACATTCACCAGTTTACAAAACAATAGGACGTTTGTCAGTTTGTTATTGGTTAGAATTAAAATGCCAAGTGTTTATTAACATGTGGCTTTTAAAAACTATAGGTGAACAGCAAGTCTTCTTGTTCACATCCTTGTAACTATGTCTCAAGGGGCTTAAAAGAGTTACTGTCTATTTTGAAATGAAGTTTTCTTGATGTGGGCATAAGGACTTCCCTCTAGGCATAAGGACAAATGTTCAGATTATTATTAGGGATCATGGTGATTTACATACAAGCAACATTGTACAGACAGAGCAGGTTAGATTAAGGATAAATGTATATGTGTATGTGTGTGTGTGTGTGTGTGTGTGTGTGTGTGTATGTGTGTGTGTGTGTGTGTGTGTGTGTGAATGTAATTTTTCCCAACAATTAAAAGAAGAGGTCATGAGTTTGAAAGAGAGTAGGGAATAGTATATGGGAGGGTTTGAAGGGAGGAAAGGGAATGGGAAATAATGTAATTGCATTATAATCTCAAAAATAAGAGAAAAACTTACTTTATTTACTTTTTGGGTTGGATAATTTTACACTCAAGTAGAAGCATCTGTTATGTAGCTAAGAGTGACTTTGAATTCCAGATCTTCCCTCTCCCCAAAAGCCAAGATTGTAGTGAGCACTACAGCCAGCTAGTTTTATATTTACCGTTACCATTTACCAACAAGCATCTTGTCTACTTTCCTCTTCCTCCTCCTCCTCCTCCTATGTCTCCTCCTTTTCTTTCCCCTCCTCACCCCCCCCCCCCAGTGAGGTCTCATTATACTGCTACCTGAGGATTTAGTGTAGATGTCATTTGTCAAGCTGAAGAGGTCCTCAACTGCCAAGTCGTGTCTTTTCTTAAAGCTGTCACCATAGAAGGATGTGGCAGATAGGTTGTGTGTAGGGTTCTTCTGTATCTTCCTTCCCATCAGTCTGTAGATTATGCCAGGTAGTTCCCTCACTGACGAGCTTTGAATCCCATTGGAAATCTCGCTTGCCACCATGGAGTAGTCTCCTTAATGCTGGCTTTGGTTGGTCTGACATGTGGTGAAGTTGCTTGTGTTTGCGTTCAAGTGGGATATTGGTCTGTAGTTGCTGTGTCTTGACCAGTTAAATGTCAAGGTAATGTTGACATCAATGCCTCGGGAACCAGTGTCTCTTCACTCAGATTTTAGGAGAGCTTGTATAGAATTTGTATTTTGTCCACACACTTTTGGTAGAATTTACCATTGAGGCCATCTGCCTCTAGGGACTTTTTTCTTTTTTCAGTTTTAAATTACAAATTCCAGTGTTAGCTTTTTTTGAAAGTTCGCATCTTCTAAGCAATTGGCAGTGTTTTACAGCGTCCTTAAAATGGGCAGACACAGCCGTTTGCCTCATTGTCTCATCCTTGAAGATGGAGTTTACAGGGCTCCTCTTGTTACAGATGTTGCCAGTTTGTGTCTCATCTCTCTTTAAAAAATTGTTTTCTATTTAGAGGTTTGATACTTTTTATTCTTCTGAGAATGTGTTATTGGTTTTATTGATTTTCTGTTCTTAGTTTAATATTCAGCATCCACCCCTTTCTCTGGCTTTAGGTCTTCACAGTAGTTTGTGGAGGTGGGAATTCAATTGATTTTAGGCGGTTTCTGAGGCACACGGTCCTCTCTAAGCACTGCTTTTGCTGTTTCCCGTGCACATTCTGACATTCATTTTCACTCAGACTATTTATTAATTTTCCTTAATTTTTATTGGAAAGAAATTCTATTTTTTCTCTTTCACTATGGGTTATTTATACTTACTTGGTGCAGATCCATGTTTTGGAGATTACCATGTATCTCCATGCTAATGGTTTGTACAACTCCATTCTGCTTCAAGAACACATTTTGTGTGATTTCTGTTCTTTTTTTTTTATTGATTTAAATTTTTTTGTTTGCTTTTTATTGTATGTGTGTGGGTGTTTTGCTTACATGTATGTATGTGTGCTATTTGTGTGATTTGCTCTTCTGCTTCAGCATGGTACCTCAGATTTCATGGAACTGAATCTACAGACTGTGGTGGTGGGCACTGGGACCTGAACCTGGGTGGGTCAATGTTCCTAATTGCTGAGCCACCTCTCCAGCCCATTCCTCTGTATTTTTATGCTTCTGTTTGGGGTGGAGTGCTCTCTAGATATCAGTTTAGTTGAATTGGTTTGTAGCTTGCTTCCTTTCTCACTGATTCATGGTTGGCTCGATCTGCTGGGAACTGAGAAAGGTTAGCCGAGTCCCACCACAGTGTGGACTTTTCAGTTCTGTCGGGAAAGAACTTTACCTAGGAAGGATTCATGTCTTTCCTATAAACCCCTTTTCCACTTAAACATATCGTTGGTAAACTTTCTTACTCTAAAGTCTGCTTTGATAGATGTAGAAAGTGATATTAAGAATAGGGTGTTTAGAGTTACTAATAAGACTGAAAACCTGTTTGGATTTATATTTTTTCTAGGTTGGAACATTAAGATTTTGTGGAACAACGGAGTTTGCAAGTGGGCAGTGGGCTGGCATTGAACTGGATGAGCCAGAGGGGAAAAACAACGGCAGTGTTGGGAGAGTCCAGTATTTCAAGTGTGCCCCAAAATATGGTAAGACCAGGGCTTGGTGGCCACTGCTGAGTTAAACCTCACCCTTCCTCGTAGTTCTAAACTAAGCCTTTCCTGGTTACTCATAAGAGGGTGCGAGTTGTGGGTATTCAGTTGCATGAGCTGCTGTATCTCCTTTACACTGAAGAGGAGGACAGGGAGTGGTGCTCTTAGAGCCGAGGGTGGTTGGAAGGGGAAGGTCACTGAGACATTGAAAAGGTTGTGCCAGGGTCGGCCTGGCATTGGGCCAGGCATGGCTCATCCTCCCTGAGGAGAGAAATGCTGG
This sequence comes from Rattus norvegicus, assembly GCF_021556685.1. Taxonomy (NCBI): domain Eukaryota; kingdom Metazoa; phylum Chordata; class Mammalia; order Rodentia; family Muridae; genus Rattus; species Rattus norvegicus. The sequence goes on along the minus strand of NC_141539.1, from coordinate 29,934,401 downwards.
GAAGATGTTTCTGTTTTCTCAGAAAGGAGAAGTGAGGTCATTTGTAAGGAGAGGGGGCTGGGGATTGTGTGGAGGTGAGAGAGAGAGGGACTGCAGGTCATTTCAGTGCAGTAGACTAGACAGGAATGAGATACCAAAGGCTGACTACTGTCATGTACACACGTAGGCTGCAAGGCTAAGTTTTCTTCTCATCATGGCTTGTCAAACTGTTTGGGAATAGGTGCCCATTAAGCACAGTCTGGTTTATCAGGGTTGTTTCTTCTAGAATGTTCCACCAAGAGAAGTCTGCAGAAGAGCTGAGGCCAGATAAAGCAGAGACACTAGAGTGACAGATTGGTAGATCTGAGGTGGCCAGGGGAAAAGTGAGGATGTGACAGAAAGAGAGCCCAGGAGAACACCCTGGGATCCGTGGTTCCTGATCCCAGGGTGAAGGGTCGAGAGAGGTTGTGGGGATTTCCAGTTAACAGGGGCTCCAGGCACCTGGTAGTGACTGGTCGATAGGGAATGTGAGGGATTGGCTCGTTCTTTAGGAAAGGAAATCTGCTTATCTGCCCTGGTATTCACCAGGACTGATCGTGTGTGTGTGTGTGTGTGTGTGTGTGTGTGTGTGTGTGTGTGCGCGCGCGTGTGTGTGTGCATGTATGTGTGCATATGTGTGTGCATGTGTGTGTGCATGTGTGTATGTATGTGTGTATGCATGTGTGTATGTGTGCATGTGTGTGCATGTGTGTGTGCATGTGTGTGTGCATGTGTGTGTATGTGTGTGTATGCGTCTGTGTGTGCATGTGTATTGTGTGTGTATGTGTATGCACGGGAATGTGCACGCATGCCATAGGTGTCGTTCCACTGGGTCTGGGGCCTCAAAGAACCATGAAGAATTTGAGAAGTTATAAAAGCAGGTGAGACCAGCTCCTGAGCTGGCACAGTCCTTTCTCATTCTGACAAACATTGGTGCACCCCCTTCTCGGTTTCCCTCTCCCGTCACTCACTCCGATGGCATGAGTCTGCTTTGCTCACTGTGTCATTGATGACCCTCTGACACTGTCTCCACAGTCACTCAGCTCAGTGGAAGTGGGGACAGCTCACTGGTGAGACTGTGGGGCTTGGGGTCTGACTGCTGGGGTGGGGTCAGCATCACCTCAGGGCTGAGGCGGGGTCATGCTCACTGGTCCGTTCCTCTTTGACCTCTATGAAACCAATACAGGATCCCAGGGGTTTGTGTCAGGATGGAGTGCTGATAGATATATAAACTACCTGGGCGGGGATTGATCCCCGATCAGCCAGCTCTTATCAAACTGCCAGAATTCCTGTTTCTTTCTGTCACACACTTGTCTTTATATATTTTACGTACAAAAAGGCTCAGTGTATCAGGCTTGAAAAATCATAAAACAGGAGAAAGAAGAAAATAAAATCACTCAAATACTTTTGATACCACTTTTTAAGTAATTTTTCTTTGACAATTTTACATATTTAAGCAATATACTTTGAACACATTGGCCCACCATTCCTTTCTCCAGCTCTTCATAGTGTCCCGTTCATACATTTGCTCTGTTTAATAACTGCATATCCTATTATGATTTGTGCAAGTCTTTGAATATTAAATGAAAATTGATTTTTTAAAAATTATTTTATTTACATTCTAGCCATTGTCCCCCCTTCTGGTCTCCCTCCCACAGTTCCTTATCCCACTCCTCCTCCCCCTTGCCTCAGAGAGGGTGCTCCTCTCCCACGAGTTCTCCCCCTTCCCCTGGGGCCTCAAGTCTCTTGAGGATTAGGCACATCTTCTCCCACTGAGGCCAGACCGGGCAGCCCTTTGCTATATATGTGCTGGGAGCCTCCCGCCAGCTTGTGTAGGCTCCTGGTTGGTGGCTCGGTCTCTGGGAGCTCCCACAGGTCTGGGGTAGTTGAGACTACTGGTCCCCCTGTGGGGTTGCTTCTTCAATCCCCTAATTCAACCATATGGGTCCCTGACTTCAGTCCAATGGTTGGGTGCAAGTATCTGCCTCTGTCTCTCAGCTTCTGGGAGAGCCTCTGAGAGGACAGCCATGCTAGGCTCCAATCTTCAGTCTCTTTTCCATTTTTGTCCCTGCAGTTCTTTTAGACAGGAACAATTCTGGGTCAGAAATTTTGACTGTGGATTAGTAACCCTGTCCTTCCCCTAGAGGCCCTGCCTATCTACTGGAGATGGTCTCTATGAGTTAGCTCTCCTCACTGTTGTGCATTTTGGTTAAGGTCACCTCCATTGAGTCCTGAGAGTCTTTCACCTCCTGGTCTCTGGTACTTTCTAGAGGGTCCCCTCATCTCCCCCTACCCCAGACTATATATCTATTCATTCTCCTGGCCCTCTGGACTTTTCTCCTGCCCCGAGCCCCATACCTGATCCTGTTCTCCCTTTCCCCAGCTCCCTTCCCCCTCTCACCCAGGTTCCTCCCTCCCTCTGCCTCTCCTGATTATTCCCTTCCCCCTTCTAAGTGGGATTGAAGCCTTCTTACTTGGGCCTTTCTGCTTGTTACACTTCTTACAGTCTGTGGGTTATATTCTGTACATTTGGCTAATATCTACCTATCAGTGAGTATATACCATGCTTGTCCTTTTGAGTCTGGGTTAACTCACTCAGGATATTTTCTAGTTCCATCCATTTGCCTGTAAAATTCATGATATCCTCGGTTTAAATAGCTGAATAGTATTCTGTTGTGTAAATGAACCACATTTTCTTTATCCATTCTTTGGTTGAGAGACATCTGTGTTGTTTCTAGCTTCTAGCTATCACAAATAAGGCTGCTCTGAACATAGTGGAAAGTGTGCCCCTGTGGTATGGTAGGGCATCTTTAGGGTATATTCCCTAGAGTGGTATAGCTAGGTCTTCAGGTAGAACTATTTCCAATTTTCTTAGGAACCTCTAGACTGATTTTCAGAGTGGTTGTACCAGTCTGCAATCCCACCAGCAATGGAGGAGTGTTCCTCTTTCTCCACATCCTCATCAGCATTTGCTGTCACCTGAGTTTTTGATCTTAGCCATTCTGACTGGTGTGAGGTGGAATCTCAGGGTTGTTTTGATTTGCATTTCTTTGATGACCAAAGACATTGAATAATTCTTTAAGTGCTTTTCATCATTCGAGATTTTTCTGTTGTGAATTCTCTGTTTAGCTCTATACCCCATTTTTAAATTGGGTTATTTGGTTTTTTGGGAAGTTAACTTCTTGAGTTATTTATATATTTTGGATATTAGCCCTCTATTGGATGTAAGGTTAATGAAGATTTTTTTCCCAGTCTGTAGGTTGTGGATTTGTCCTGTTGATGGTGCCTCTTGCCTTACAGAAGCTTTTCAGTTTCATGAGGTCCTATTTATCAATTGTTGATTTTAGAGCCTGAGCCATTGTAGTTCTGTTTAGGAAATTTCCCCCTGTACCCATGAGTTCAAGGCTCTTTCCCACTTTCTCTTCTATTAGATTCAGTGTATCTGGTTTTATGTTGAGGTTCTTGATCTAGTTGGACTTGAGCTTTGTTCAAGGTGATAAATATGGATCTATTTTCAATCTTCTACATACAGACCACCAGTTAGACCAGCATCATTTGTTGAAGATGCTTTCTTTTTTCCACTGTATATATTTAACTTCTTTGTCAAAGATCAATTTTCCATAGTTGTGTGGGTTTATTTCTGGGTCTTCAATTCTACTCCATTGATGGACCTGTCTGTCTCTGTACCAATACCATGCAGTCTTTATCACTATTGCTTTGTAGTGCAGCTTGAGGTCAGGGACAGTGATTCCCCCAGAGGATCTTTTATTGTTGAGAGTTGTTTTGATTATCATGTTTTTGTTTTTTTCCCATATGAAGGTGGGAATTGCTCTTTCCATTTCTGTGGAGAATTGGGTTGGGATTTTGATGGGGACTGTGTTGAATCTGTAGATTGCTTTTGGCAAGATGGCCATTTTTATTATGTTAATCCTACCAATCCATGAGCATGGGAGATCTTTCCATCTTCTGAGATCTTCTTCAGGTTCTTTCTTCAGGGACTTGAAGTTCTCGTCATACAGATTTTTCACTTGCTTTGTAAGAGTTACACCAAGGTATTTTATATTGTTTGTAGCAATTGTGAAGGGTATTGTTTCTCTAATTTCTTTCACAGCTTGCTTATAATTTGTAAAAAAGGAAGGTTACTGATTCGTTTGAGTTAATTTTATATCCTGCCACTTTGCTGAAGTTGTTTACCAACTGTAGGAATTCTCTGGTGGAAATTTTGGGGTTGCCTATGTATACTATCTTATCATCTGCAAATAGTGATATTTTGACTTCTTCCTTTTGAATTTCCTTCTTTTTTTTTTTTGATCTCCTTTTGTTGTCTAATTGCCCTAGCTAGAACTTCAAGTACTATATTGAGTAGATACGATAGAGTGAGCAACCTTGCCTTGTCCCCCTGATTTTAGTGGGATTGCTTCTAGTTTTTCTCCATTTGATGTTGGATGTTGGTTTGCTATATATTGCTTTTATTATGTTTAGGAATGTGCCATGAATTCCTGATTTCTCCAAGACTTTTAACATGAAGTTAAATTTTGTGGAAGGCTTTTTCAGCTTCTAATGAGATGATCATGTGATTTTTTTCCCCTTGAGTTTGTTTATATAACATATTGTGTTGATGGATTTTCATATATTGAACCACGTAAGATGAAGCTACTTGATAGCTGTGAATGATGGTTTTGATGTGTTCTTGGATTCCATTTACAAGAATTTTGAGTATTTTTGCATCAATATTCATAAGGGAAATTGGCCTGAAGTTCTCTTTGTTTGTTGGGTCTTTGTGTGTGGTTTAGGTATCAGTGTAACTGTGGCTTCGTAGAATGAATTTGGTAGTATTCCTTCTGTTTCTATTTTGTGAAATAGTTTGAAGAGTATTGGTATTAGCTTTTCTTTGAAGGTCTGGTAGAATTCTATATGAAAACAATCTTATTTGAGACTTTTTTTGGTTGGAGGGGTTTTAGTGACTATTTCTATTTCCTTTGGGGTTATGGGACTGTTTAGATAGTTTACCTGATCTTGATTTAACTTTGGTATATTGTATCTGCATAGAAAATCATCCATTTCATCTAGATTTTCCAGTTTTGCTGAGTATAGGCTTTTGTAGTAAGATCTGATGATTTTTTTTTAGTTTCTTCAGTTTCCATTGTTATATCTCCCTTTTCTTTCATTTCTGATTTTGCTAATGTGGATACTATCTCTGCGCCCTTTAGTTAGTTGGCTAAGGGTTTGTCTATCTTGTTGATTTTCTCAAAGAACCAACTATTGGCTTTGTTCATTCTTTGTGTCATTCTCTTTGTTTCTAAATGGTGGATTTCAGCCCCTAGTGTGACTATTTCTTCCTGTCTACTCCTCTTGGTGTGTTTGCTTCTTTCATTTTTAGAGCTCTCAGGTGTTCCACTAAGTTGTTTGTATGGGATCTCTCTAATTTATTTATGAAGGTACTTAGTGCTATGAATTTTCTAATTAGCATTGCTTTCATTGTGTCCCATAAGTTTGGCTATGCTGTGTATTTGTTTTCATTGAATTCTAGAAAGTCCTTAATTCCTTTATTTCTTCCCTGACCAAGTTATCTTTGAGCAGAGAGTAGTTCAGTTTCCATGGGTGTGTGAGCTTCCTGTTGTTTTTGTTGCTATTGAAATCTAGCCTTAGTCCATCGTGATCTGATAGAATGCATGGGATTATTTCAATCTTCTCATATCCATTGAGTCTTGTTTTATCTCCAATTATATGGTCAGCTTTGGAGAAGGTTCCATGAGGTGCTGAAAAAAAGGCATATTCTTTTGTTTTGGGGTGAAATGTTCTGTAGATATCTGTTAAATCCATTTGGCTCATAGCTTTTGTTAGTTTCATTGTGTCTCTGCTTGGTTTCTGTTTCAATGACCTGTCCATTGGTGAGAGTGGAGTGTCGAAGTCTCCCACTATTAATGTGTGTTTTGAGTTTTAGTAGAATTTCTTTTATGAATGTGGGTGCCCTTGCATTTGGGGCACAGATGTTCAGAACTGAGACTCTTGGTGGATTTTTTCTTTGATGAATATGAAGTGTCCTTCCTCATCTTTTTTGGTAACTTGCTTAAAAGTCTACTTTATTGAATACTAGGATGGCAACTCCCACTTGTTTCTTGGGACCATTTGCTTGGAAAACTTTTTTCCAGCCCTTTATTCTGAAGCAGTGTTTGTCTTTGTTACTGAGGTGTGTTTCTTTTTTTTTTATTATATATATCTTTATTTATTTACCATAACAATACAGTACAATGATAGGTATAATTTTATAAGTTGCACGAACTAAACCATACTCACAGGAGGAATTCAATGCTCATGGTTTTCAGATCAGTGCTCCCCAGAACTCTGTGATGGAGGTTGGCACAGCTAAGAGTGCTGGCCCTGCTCTGTGTTAGGCTGAAGCTCAACTGCAACTTCATGAAACTGAGAGCCACATAGTACCCGTTTTCCACTGACGTTCTTCACTTCTATCTACTGCACGTCGTTTGCTTTTATTTTTATTGTTTTTTGTTTGTAATGATTTTCAAATATTATGTAATATATTCCACATACCATGACCTGAAATTTCCCTTTTGTCATAAATCAATAATCACCCTTTCATATATATATATATATACATATATATATATATATATATATATATCTTATACTTTGCTCATTTTCATTCCCAAGTACCCCTTCATTCCTTTTCCCAGTGGTCTCCCTCCTCTTAAGATAGTTCTCCTCCTCCTCCTCCTTCTCTTTCTCCTCCTCCTCTTTCTCCTCCTCCTCCTCTCCTCCTCCTCTCCCTGCCTTTCCTCCTCCTCCTCTTTCTCCTCCTCCTCTCCCTGCCTTTCCTCCTCCTCCTCCTCCTCCTCCTCCTCCTCCTCCTCCTCCTCCTCCTCCTCCTCCTCTCACATATGATGGAAATGCCATTGAATCTGTAAATTGCTTTGGGTAATATGGCCATTTTCACAGTACTAATTCTGTTAATCCATGAACACATGGGTGGTCTTTCTATCTTTCAGTGTCTTCAATTTATTCTTCATGATATTACAGTTTTTATGGTGACAGTCTTTTACCTCCTAGGTAAGGTTTGCTCCTAGGTTTATTTTTAAAGCTCTTATAAATGGGCATATTTTCCTAATTTCTTTCTCTACATATTCCCCATTGGTTTGTAGAAAAGTCATTGGGTTTTATATGTTGACTCTGTATCTTGCAACTTTGCCGAGAGTGTATGTCTATACAATTCTATCAACCAGGACAATATCCAGACCACAGAAGACTCATCTTTATTGTGGCATATAATGCTCTGAGTGCTTGTCCTATTTCTTTTTTTTTATCAGTTACTACTGTACTTTATTGTGTTCAACCAAATCACCATGTTACAAAAATAGCAAGCTGCCATAATAAAAAATAAGGCCCCTCTATCCAGCACCAGATAGCATCATTTTACTTTCAAGCCTAGAAATTGCACACTTGTATATAAACCAACCGAAGATGAGGATTGAGAGTTCATCTTGGTGGATTTTTCCTTTGATGAATATGAAGTGTCCTTCCTTATCTTTTTTGATGACTTTTAATTGAAAATTGATTTTATTTGATATTAGAATGGCTACTCCAGCTTGCTTCTTCTGACCATTTGCTTGGAAAGTTGTTTTCCAGCCTTTCACTCTGAGGTAGTGTCTGTCTTTGTCTCTGAGGTGTGTTTCCTGTAGGCAGCAGAATGCAGGGTCCTCATTGCGTATCCAGTTTGTTAATCTATGTCTTTTTATTGGGGAGTTGAGGCCATTGATGTTGAGAGATATTAAGGAATAGTGATTATTGCTTCCTGTTATATTCATATTTGGATGTGAGGTTATGTTTGTGTGCTTTTCTTCTCTTTGTTTTGTTGCCAAGACGATTAGTTTCTTGCTTCTTCTAGGGTATAGCTTGCCTCCTTATGTTGGGCTTTACCCTTTATTATCCTTTGTAGTGCTGGATTTGTAGAAAGATATTGTGTAAATTTGGTTTTGTCATGGAATATCTTGGTTTCTCCATCTATGTTAATTGAGAGTTTTGCAGGATACAGTAACCTGGGCTGGCATTTGTGTTCTCTTAGGGTCTGTATGACATCTGTCCAGGATCTTCTGGCCTTCATAGTTTCTGGCGAAAAGTCTGGTGTGATTCTGATAGGTCTGCCTTTATATGTTACTTGACCTTTTTCCCTTACTGCTTTTAATATTCTTTCTTTATTTTGTGCGTTTGGTGTTTTGACTATTATGTGACGGGAGGTGTTTCTTTTCTGGTCCAATCTATTTGGAGTTCTGTAGGCTTCTTGTATGCCTATGGGTATCTCTTTTTTTAGGTTAGGGAAGTTTTCTTCTATGATTTTGTTGAAGATATTTACTGGTCCTTTGAGCTGGGAGTCTTCACTCTCTTCTATACCTATTATCCTTAGGTTTGATCTTCTCATTGAGTCCTGGATTTCCTGTATGTTTTGGACCAGTAGCTTTTTCTGCTTTACATTATCTTTGACAGTTGAGTCAATGATTTCTATGGAATCTTCTGCTCCCGAGATTCTCTCTTCCATCTCTTGTATTCTGTTGGTGAAGCTTATATCTACAGCTCCTTGTCTTTTCTTTTGATTTTCTATGTCCAGGGTTGTTTCCATGTGTTCTTTCTTGATTGCTTCTATTTCCATTATTAATTCCTTCAACTGTTTGATTGTGTTTTCCTGGAATTCTTTCAGGGATTTTTGTGTCTCCTCTCTATGGGTTTCTACTTGTTTATTTATGTTTTCCTGGAATTCTTTCAGGCATTTTTGCGATTCCTCTCTGTAGGCTTCTACTTGTTCTCTAAGGGAGTTCTCCACGTCTTTCTTGAAGTCCTCCAGCATCATGATCAAATACGATTTTGAAACTAGATCTTGCTTTTCTGGTGTGTTTGGATATTCCATGTTTATTTTGGTGGGAGAATTGGGCTCCGATGATGCCATGTAGTCTTGGTTTCTGTTGCTTGGGTTCCTGCGCTTGCCTCTCGCCATCAGATTACCTCTAGTGTTACTTTGTTCTGCTATTTCTGACAGTGGCTAGACTGTCCTATAAGCCTGTGTGTCAGGAGTGCTGTAGACCTGTTTTCCTGTTTTCTTTCAGCCAGTTATGGGGACAGAGTGTTCTGCTTTCGGGCGTGTAGTTTTTCCTCTCTACAGGTCTTCAGTTGTTCCTGTGGGCCTGTGTCTTGAGTTCACCAGGCAGGTTTCTTGCAGGGGAAAAGTTGGTCCTACCTGTGGTTCCAAGGCTCAAGTTTGCTCGTGGGGTACTGCCTAAGTCCTCTCCCCGGCGGCAGCAACCGGGAAGATCTGCGCCGCTCTTTCCGGGAGCCTCCGTGCACCAGGGTTCCAGATGGCGTTTGGTGTTTTCCTCTGGCGTCTGGACGTGCGCAGAGTGCAGTCTCTTCTGGCCTCCCAGGCGCGCCCGCCTCTCTGAAGGTTCAGCTCTCCCTCCCACGGGATTTGGGTGCAGAGAACTGTTTATCCGGTCTGTTTCCTTCAGGTTCCGGCGGTGTCACAGGCGCAGGGGTCCTGCCGCTCTTGGGCCCTCCCCTACGGGAGCCCAGAGGCCTTATACAGTTGCCTCTTGGGCCAGGGATGTGGGCAGGGGTGGGCAGTGTTGGTGGTCTCCTCCGCTCTGCAGCCTCAGCAGTGCCCACCTGACCAGGCGGTGAGGTCTCTCTCCCACGGGGTTTGGGAGCAGAGAGCTGCTGCGGGCCGGGATCCGCGGGTCGGTGTGTTTCTTATATGTAGGAAAACGCTAGATCCTGTTTACATATCCACTCTGTTAGCCTGTACTTTTTATTGGGGAAGTTGATGCTGAGAGATATTAAAGACAGATTGTTCATTCCTATTATTTTTGTTGCTGGAGGTGATATCGTGGTGTGTGTGTGTGTGTGTGTGTGTGTGTGTGTGTGAGAGAGAGAGAGAGAGAGAGAGAGAAAGAGAGAGAGAGAGAGAAAGAGAGAGAGAGAGAGAGAGAGAGAGAGAGAGTCTCCTGTTTTTATTTTTTTTTGTGAGATATTTAATTATTCATGTTTTCTAGGTTGTAGTTACTCTCCTGTGTTGGAGTTTTTTTTTTTTTGTTTTTTTTTTTTTTTTCCAGTATCCTCTGTAGGGCTGGATTAGTAGAAAAATATTGTTTAAATTTGGTTTCTTTATGGAATATCTTGGTTTTTCCATCTATAGTGTTTGAGAGATTACTGGGTATAGTAACCTGGGCTAGCATTTGTATTCTCTTAGGGTCTGTATGACATCTGTCCAGGATCTTCTGTTGAGAAGTTTGGTATAATTCTGATAGGTCTGTCTTTATCGGTTTCTTGGCCTTTTTTTTTTTTTTTTTGTTACAGCTTTTAATATTCTTTCTTTGTTCTGTGTATTTAGTGTTTTGATTATTATGTGACAAGAGGATTTTCTTTTCTGGTCTATTATTTGGTTTTCTGTAGGTTTCTTGTACATTTATGGCCATTAGGGAAGTTTTCTGTGATTTTGTTGAAGATGTTTTCAGGCCTTTGATCTGGGAATTTTCACCCTTTTCTATTCCTATTATTCTTAGGTTTGATCTTTTCAATGTCTCCTGAATTTCCTGGATATTTTGGGTTAGGAGCTTTCTACACTTTATACTTTCTGTGACCAATGTGTCAATCTTCTATGGTATTTTCTATCTCTTGTATTCTGTTGGTTATGCTTGTATCTGTTGTTCCTGATCTCTTTCCTAAGTTGTCCGTCTCCAGGGTTGCCTCTATTTGTGTGTGTGTGTGTGTGTGTGTGTGTGTGTGTGTGTGTGTGTGTGTGTGTGTATTATTTCTATTTTTAGGTCTCAGACCATTTTGCTCAATTCCTTCACCAGCTTGATTGTATTTTCCTGTATTCTTTAAGGAATTTATTTGTTTTCTCTCTAAGGGATTCTATGTTTGCCTGTGTTTTCCTGTATTTCTTTAAGGGAGTTATTTATAGCCTCCTTAAAGGCCTCTATCATCTTCATGGAATGGAATTTTAGGTCAGATTCTTGCTTTTCAGGCATGTTGGGATATCCAGGGCTTGCTGTGTTGGGAGAACTGGGTTCTGATAATGCCAAATTACACTGGGTTCTGTTGCTTATGTTCTTGCCCTTGCCTCTCTCCATCTCGTTATCTCTGTTGTTAACTGGCCTTGGTGGCTCTGACTGGAATTGGTAGATAAAGCTCTGTGACATGGGTTAGAGCTGGTCTCCTGGTAGGCAATCAGTGCTGTCTCTGGTTGGGGGTGGTGGTGGTCCTCCTATGTCTCTGGTTAGAGCATGCTTCCTGTTTATCTGGCTAAGGCAGACCTCCTGTGTTTCTGGCCAGGGTGAACCTCCTGGGATACAGGCAGGCTCTGGGCTCCAGTGGTAGGGTCTGCCCCAGTTGTAGATAGATGTGGAAACCAGAAGGATTGTGCCCCTGATTAGAGTAGACCTCCCATGTCACTGTTTTTTGTAGACCTCTTGGGAGACAAGCAGGCTGTATGGTGTAGGAGGGTGTATGGCTGCTGATCTGGCCTGTGTCAGGAAGCTGATTGGTAGAAATCTGATTTTTAATGGCTCCTTTTCTTTTAATTTTCCCAATTTGATGGGTAAAAACTTCTTTTTTGATTCCTTTTTCTCAGATTGGTGTGATAGGAATTTTTAAATTTTATTTTTGTGCATATGTGTGTGTTTACATCTGTGTATGTGTGCTTGCATATATATGCATATGTGTATGTGTGCTTGCATTCGTGCATGTGAGTGCACATGGGTGTGTCAGACAGAGGTCAACCTTGGCTTTTGTTCTTAGGAACCATCTGTCTTGGTTTTGTGCGACAGGGCTTCTCACTGGTCTGGAGGTCACTGGTCTGATGACACTGGCTGACCAACAAACTACAGACAGAGATCTGCCTATCTCTGCCAGTGCTGTACAGCAAGCACTTCACTAACTTCCCAGCCCCACATACTGTTATTTTAAATGCTTCGTTATGCTTTGTGTATGAGTCTCTGAGTCTCTCTCTCTCTCTCTCTCTCTCTTTGTCTCTCTCTCTCTCTCTTTGTCTCTCTCTCTCTCTCTCTTTGTCTCTCTCTCTCTCTCTTTGTCTCTCTCTCTCTCTTTGTCTCTCTCTCTCTCTTTGTGTGTGTGTGTGTGTGTGTGTGTGTGTGTGTGTTGGCACTTGTATATTCATAGTTGCCTATTTAAAAGTAAAATAATTTCTGTTTAAAAACAACTAAGAGTTTAAAATATGTATATTTGCCAAATTGATATTTGGCTGTAAACTACACTCATTATTTTGTGACATTTTATATACAGCTAAAAGTTTTTTCCTTTATGAATTATTCTCATAGTTCAATAGATGTAATATATAATTGTTCTTGGTAAATATATAATTCAAGAACTAATTATAAATTATATATTTTATTCCTTTGGAAATGTTTATGTTTTTCTGTTCATAGTTATGAAGCGCATTAGAGCTTGCTGACTAGTGGAACAGTGTCAAGGCTTTGGTTCGAATTCTCCTCTGATAGCTTCTCTTGGCAGCTGCCAAACTCAGCAAGGACAGGCTCAAAGCTTCCAGTCACACACAGGGCAGGTGCCAGACAGTTTATGGTAAGGAGTGAGGTTGTCAGCAGAGTCTCACAGTTCCAAGGAGAGGCGAGCAGAGTTTGGGGGTGATACAATATGGAGAATGTCCATGAGCCCTCCAAATACTTGGAGGCAGGTTGGTGTGTTGGGGTCATGTGTGGCGTTGTTTAAAACTTAAGGTTGCCCTTCTTGCTGAGAAAGCTTAGTGTACTGAGGTAGGGCATTGCTGAGGTACAGGGAAGGGTACAGGGTAGAGGGCAGGGGAGTTGGAGATTCCCTGGCAGATCAGAAGAGGTCATGTTAGTGTCTTCTCAGAAGGTTCTCTCTTCTTTTTATCTCTACCTTTCTTGTGCTTCTTTTATGCACCTTTAGTTCCTATAAGCGCTGTGGCTCACCTCACGGTTACTTTGATCAGTTTGTTAGCTTTGGCAATACTATTCTTTAAATTGTAGCCATTTAATAGTTGAGTTAATACTTGCGGGTACTATTATTTTTATGCTTTCCAATGCTTGCAACAGTAAACACATGTGTTTAGCTTGATAGATTGAAGCCTTATTCAAAGGCAAGCCTACCTTCCTCTCCTGACACTTCCCTGGTTCTTTGGAGGCCAAACCTTTTTAGAAGTCCCCAAGCTCTGTCTTCTGATATTAGTCTTTATGTTTGTAAATAGTCTATGTATATGGCTTATTCTTGATTTTCCCCAGCTTTAGATACCTATTGACTTCCTTCTGTGAGAGGAAAGACTAGTGTCTGTGAAGCACACCCTTCTGTAGCATTCTGAGAGGACTCACAGGAGTAAAATGAAAACCATCCATTCTGATTGTATGCTTCTCTCTGCCGTATTTCACATGAAGTTTGGGATAAGGAGCGGGAAATTGTAGCAACCGTACCCTTAGTATTTTGAAGGCTGTGTTATCTAATGTAGAACTTTGGTAACTTTTACTGTAAAGGCCAGAGATTGGCTCCTTTGTAGATATCATGTTCTGTCATTGCCCAGCTCCACTGTTACAGTGAACGAGCAGCCACAGACAAGTGTAGAGGTGGACACGGTTCTGTGCCAGGGCAACCACAGAGCCCGGCGGTGGCCAGGATGCATCTCACTGGCTGACGTTTGTCAGGTGCTTGCTTGGGCTTCTCGGATTGCTGCTTAGGAGTTTCAGGGTCTGTCTTCCTTCCCCCCTCTCAGAAGCTTCCATTTTTCTCCTTTAAAAAATAAATTTCTCTTAGAATTTATACCATTTTTATTCATTGCTGGTGTTCTAATAGGATTAGGCATATTAAATGATCCACATTTATCTGAGAATTTACTGCTTTTCTTTTTAAAGAGAGTAAGTGTGTGCACTTCTTTTTGGTCAACCTCACAGTTTTGTGTCAGCCTCTGGGGGAAGCCGGTGGGTATGCTGGGTTACCAGGCAACAAGGGTGACTGCTCACTATGCTTGCTGTGGACTGTGTATCCAGCCGTAGCTTAAATATAGTCATGGATTACCCAAATGCTTGATTATTGATGATGATGATGATGATGATGATGATGATGATGATGATGATGATGGACACACAAGATCTCTGCAAATGAGGAAATGAGGAATTGTGTGTAATATAATTCTTTTAAGCCATTAGAATTAAATATTTGATTATCCTTTGAAACAAATATATTTCTCTGTGGAAAAGTTCAGAGATCATGAAAGAAAAACCACATTTCCCCTCAATTTAAGAAGAAGAAGAAGAAGAAAAGGAAGGGAGGGTGGTGATGGTACATACCTTTAATCCCAGCACTCAGCAGGCAGAGACAGGCAGATTTCTGTGAGTTCAAGGCTAACCTGGCCTACTAGGACAGCTGGGGCTACACAGTAAAACCCTGTCTTAAAACAAAACAAAACAAAACAAAACAAAACAAAAACAAAAACAAAAAAACCCCCAAAAAACAAAAAACAAAGAAAGAGACAGACAGACAGACAGACAGAAAGGAAAAGAAAAGAAGGACGTTGGGCTGGGGATATAGCCTCAGTAGAGTGCGTGCTGAGTGTGCTTGAGGCCTGGCTTTCATCCCCAGCACCACATGAGGTAGATGAGATGGTGTGCACCTCATATCCCAGCAGGAATTTGATGCAGGGGGACCAGAAATTTAAATTCACTCATAGATATATAGCTAGTTTGAGGCTATCATGGGTTACATAAATTCTCGTCTCAAAAAAACAAAAAAAGAGGAAGTAGATCAATTATTGAACATCATCATGATATTATTCACACTAATCAAATAACTTAGAAATACAGTTTGTACTCTATTCTCATATATATGTTTTAATTTTAGGCTCTTTGGTTTGATTGCCTATATCCTCACAAAGTTTCCCACAGATTTAATTCTATCATTTAATAATAGTAAGTTTTTTCTTCTTTACATTTGTTTATTATTGCCAGACAATTACATTTCTTTCTCCTAGAAGTATCCCTGTAGCATGGCAGTAAGAAATCAGTGTATTTCGATAAGCTAGACATACTTGTGTCTCTTGCGAGCTGTCCTTTTCTTACACAAGCATAACCACATAGCCTGTGTATGCACCTCTATGTTTATTTCATTTTTTAATTTATGTATTTATTTATTCTGATCTCAGCCCCCCTCTCTTCCAGTCCCCCCTCACATAGCCCCTCTCCAGCTCTCCCCTCTTCCTCTGAGAAGGGGGAGGCCCTCCACTGGGTACCAACCCACCCTGGCACATCAAGTCACTGCAGGACTAGACACATGTCTCCAGCTGAGGCCAGACAAGGCAGCCCAGTTAGGAGAACAAGATCCACAGGTGGGCAACAGAGTCAGGGACAGCCCCTGCTCCAGTTATTGAGGGACCCACATGAAGACCAAACTGCCCTTCTGCTCCTTATGTGCAGGATGGCCTAGGCCCAGCCCACTATGCTCTTTGGGTTGGTAGTTCTGTTGTTCCCATTTCTCGAACCCCAAAAGACTACCAAGGAGCTGATTCTGGTATAATCGCACTAGGGTCTTTATTCTAGCTGGAGCTTGGGCTCCGCCTCTGATGCTGATACGGCGGGATGGGGGATGAAGCCTTCTCAGTGGGACAGGGTTTTACAGGAAATGGCAAGCAATCGAGGGGGTTTCTAGCCTGGCACACATCTGAGGGGGCACACATCTGAGGGAGGGTCTGTTATAGAATTTTGTTGCCCTTTAAAGTAATAGGCTGGTGCTATGAGCCAAGCCATAACTTAACTAACCTGACTTCTGCTTTCCTCCTGATTGGTGGTTGTTAGGAAGTGAAGTGTAATCTGGAGGCTCAGGGTTGTTGGGGGTAACCTGGGAACTGGTACTAGAGATTCAATCTTAGGTCCGGTTCTCTGCGATGGAATCTGAACCCAAGATCTGGTCTCTGGGAACCCCCAAGTTCCCAGGTTAGTTGACCCTGTTGGTCTTCTTGTGGAGTCCCTATCCCTTCCGGGTTCCTCAATCCTTCCCATAACTCTTCCTCAAGAGCTCCCAAGCTCGGTCTAATGTTTGGCTGTAGGTCTTTGCATCTGTTTCGGTCAGCAGCTGCTCTCAGAGGACAGTTATGCTCCTGTCTGCAAGTATCATCAGAAGTGGGGTTCTTGCCCATGGGATGGGTCTCAAGTTGGGCCAGTCATTGATTGGCCATTCCTCTGTCTCTGCTCCACATTGTCCCTACTTCTTTTAGGCAGTACAAAGCGGGTCAAGGTTTTATGGGTGGGTTGATGGAATTATCCCTCTACTTGGAGTCCTGCCTGGCTATAGGAGACAGTCCCTTCAGGCTGCAAACCCCCTTCTGTGGAGTCTCAGCTAGAGTCACTCTCATAGACTCCTTGAAACGTCTCCCATCCTGGGTCTCTGGCACATTTCAGAGATGCTGCCCCCTTTCCCCTGGTTCCTTTTATACTCCTGACCCTTCCCCCTGGCTCTCCCTACACCTGATCCCAACCGTCCCTCTATTCCCCTCTCCATCCTTTCTCCCATCCAGTTTCCTCCCTCTATCCACTTCTGATAACTATTTTACTTCCCCTCTGAGTGAGATTCAAGCGTCCTCCTTTGAACCTTCCTTGTTATTTAGCCTTTTTGGGTCTGTAGATTGTAGTGTAGGTATCCTGTATTTTAGAGCTAATATCTACTTATAAGTGAGTACATACTATGCATTTTCTTTGGGGTCTACAATACCTCACTCAGGATATTTTCTAGTTCCATCCATTTGCCTGCAAATTTCATGATGTCCTTGTTTTTAGTAGCTGAGTAGTATTTCATTGTGTAATGAACCATATTTTCTTTATCCGTTCTTGGTCTGAAGGACATCTGGGCTATTTCCAGTATAAAGGAAGGATACTTTTTCTTTTTGAGTTAATTTTGTATCCAGCCACTTTACTGAAGGTATTCATTACCTGTAGGAGTTCTCTGGTAGAGTTTTTGGGGTTACTTAAGCACACTATCATATCATCTGCAAATAGTGATACTTTGACTTCTTTTCCGATTTGTTTCCCCTTGATCTCCTTTAGTTGTCTTATTGCACTAGCTAGAACATCAAGTATTATATTGAAGAGATGAGAGAGTGGACAGCCTTGTCTTGTCCCTGATTTTAGTGGAAGTACTTAAGTATCTCTCCAATTTGACATTGGTTGTAGGCTTTCTGTATTTTGCCTTTACTGTGTTTATGTATACACCTTGTATCCCTGCTCTCTCCAAGACCTTTTATCATGAAGGGGTGTTGGATTTTGTAAAAGTCCTTTTCAGCATCTAATGAGATTATCGTGTATTTTCTTTCAGTTTGTTTGTATGGCGGATTACGTTTATAGATTTTCATATATTGAGCTACCCCTGCATCCCTGGGATGAAGCCTACTTGATCATGGTGGATAATGTCTTTAATGTGTTGTTGGGTTTGGTTTACAAATATTTTATCGAGTATTTTTTTCATTAATGTTCATAGGAAAATTGGTCTGAAATTTTCTTTGTTAAATATTGTGTGGGTTAGGTATCAGTGTGACTATGGCTTCATAGAATGAGTTTACCAATGGGTCATTCTGTTTCTATTTTGTGGGATAGTTTGAAGAGTATTTGTATTAGCTTTTTTGAAAGTCTGGTAGAATTCTTTGGTAAAACCATTGCACCCTGGGCTTTTTGGTTGGGAGACTTTTAATGACTGCTTCTATTTCCTTAGGGGTTATAGGATTGTTTAGATTGTTTACCTGATCTTGATTTAACTTTGGTAAGTGGAATCTGTCTAGATAATCATCCATTTCATTTAGATTTTCCAGTTTTCTGGAGTATAGGCTTTTGAAGTAAGACCTAATGATTCATTGCAAATCCTCACTGTCTGTTGTTATGCTTCCCTTGTCATTTCTGATTTTGTCAGTTTGGATGTTGTCTCTCTGCCCTTTCATTAGTTTGGCTAAGGGTTGTCTATCTTGTTGATTTTCTCAAAGAACCAGCTCTTTGTTTTGTTGATTTTTTTATATTGTTCTCTTTGTTTCTAGTTTATTAACATCAGCCCTGAGTTGACTATTTCCTGCTGTCTAATCCCCTGAGGAGTGTTTGCTTCTTTTTGTTTTAGAGAGTTCAGGTGGACTATTTAGTTGCTATTATGAGGTCTCTCTAATTTCTTAATGAAGGCACTTAGTGCTATAAACTTTCCTATTAGCACCGCTTTCACTGTGTCCAGTAAATTTGGGTATGTAGTGAATTTGCTTTCATGGAATTCTAGAAAGTCTTTAACTCTTTTTCTTTATTTTTTTTTCTTTGACCCAATGGTCATTGAGGAGACAGTTATTCAGTTCCCATGAATTTGTAGGTTTTGTGTTGTTGTTGAAGTTAGCTTAAATCATAGTGATCTGATAGGATACAAGGGGTATTTCAATCTTCTAAAGGATTACTTTGTGACCAAGTATATGGTCAATTTTGGAGAAGGTTCCCTGAGGTGCTGAGAAAAAAGTACATTCTTTTGTGTTTGGATGAAATGTTGTATAGATATCTGTTAGGTCCATTTGATTCATAACGTGTTAGTTTCATTATTTCTGTTTGGTTTCTGTTTCAATGGTCTATCCATAGGTGAGAGAGGACTGTTCAAGTCTCCTACTATGTGTGTCCAATGTGTGATTTAAGCTTTTGTAACATTCCTTTTATAAATGTGGGTGCCCTTACATCAAAATTCATTTTTTTAATAATTCATTCTATGAGGGGGATTAGGTAGGGATTCCTACGCTCAAGAAAGTCTAGAAATGGGGCTGGGGATTTAGCTCAGTGGTAGAGCGCTTACCTAGGAAGCGCAAGGCCCTGGGTTCGGTCCCCAGCTCCGAAAAAAAGAACCAAAAAAAAAAAAAAAAAAAAAAAAGAAAGTCTAGAAATTCATATATCCGGAATAGAACATTTCTTTCTTTAAACCAGCAGTTCTCAACCTGTGGGTTGCTACCCATTGGCAAACATCTAGCTCCAAAGATATTTACATTATGATTCATAACAGTAGCAAATTACAGTTATGAAGTAACTATGTAAATGGCAATGACTATAAGTAGCAATGAAGATAATTTTATGGATGGGTGTCACTACAGCATGAGGCATTGTATTAAACGGTTGCAGCATTAGGAAGGTAGAGAAGCACTGCTTTAAACCTGGCACATTTAATTGTCATCATCATCTTCATCGTTGTCATCGTCATCGTCATCATCAACAACCTCACATCAGTGACATGAGAGAAAATTACAAATAGGTTTTTAAAAAACCAGAAAAGTCAAGGCAAGGTCATTCAGAGTCCAAATGAGAAAAGAATTCCAAAGGTTTTCAGGAAAGTGATGTAGCTGGCACTGCTCAGCTATGAACAGAATGCTCCTTTTTGTAAGGGTGCGAGTGTTCCTGCTTTAACAGGAACGTTTCAATATGATGTGTGTTCATTAGGTTTTAAACACTCAGAGTGTAATGTACGTATTATGACTTTATTTTCTTTTTAAGTGTGGAAGGGAGATAACCTTGGTATTCATAGTCTGTGTTCACTCTCTTCAATGTCTGTGTGTTCTTACTCAAACTGGATATTTTATTGCCTCCATACACTTTCTCAGTAGGGTTTTATGCTCCCAGCTGCTGTAGATAGGCAGTCCCCTGCCTCTGTGTACCTCCTTTCCTCAACTCACGCTACATCGTTTCTGCTTGTCAGGAATCGAGGGCTAGGCCTTTGGGGAAGATTGTTTTATAACAATCTGTACTGTGTGTAAGGAGTTATAATTAGTTATGGTGGGAAAACGCAGACAAGGGCAACATTTGAATTTGCCCCTAGAAGGTGTGCAGTACAGAAGGGAAATGTTGGGAGGTCACAGACCCTAGGCAGACAGGAGGTAGCATGGCTCCTACTGTGTAGTAACTATTATTCTCAGTCCCTCAGAACAGCAGATGGCAACGTTTACACATTTCCCTTCCCTGAACTTCACAGTAATCACGTATCTCTTATGTGGCTCCTAAATCACAGCGTATTTAGTCTTGGCAACTAGACTGTGCGCCCACTGAGGGCAAGAGCCATGTCTCTTCCCAAGATGCACGGTAGGTACTGAACAGAGCCTGTACTAGCAACAGTTCTACTAGCCTTGAATTTGAAAGTGCGTTCATTTGCTTCACACCAGTTAATGGTTCTGTCTCTGCCCTCAGGTATTTTTGCGCCACTTTCAAAGATAACTAAAGTAAAAGATGGGAGAAAAAACATCACACATACTCCTTCCACAAAAGCCACCCTCCATGCCCGGTCCCAGAAGGTCGATGTAGCCCACGTCACATCCAAAGTAAATTCCGGTAAGTCACACTGGGGAGGTCAGCAGCTCCCAAACCATGCTTTAAACTGTGTTTGTGAGGCTCAAGTGTTTGGACTGCTTCACTCCGTTAGTCCACCACAAAGGCTGAACCTCACATAAGCAAGGCCTCTGTGGTTTGAGCCTCAGTTATGAATGATGACTTAAGTCTGTGGCAATGGCTTCTTTCCTTCCCTACTTTCTGTGCTTCAAATGCCCCATGATCAGGTCAGGACTGGATTTTATGCTTCCAGTGAGTCTTCATGAAACAACTCACCTCTGGGACTTTGTCTCTTCCTTGACGTCCCTCTGTTGCTCAAAGTGGCCTCTTTCTGCTCCAGTTGTTAGTCCTGCTTTACTGTTTACCTGTCCGGCTGCTGCACACACATGCCCACTGTCCCCTCTGTGTCTCTCCTCACCTTTGGGCGGCTGTAGGCTGTCCTTACTGTTCCTCACTCCATATGGAACCTGCCCAGGAATCCAACTCATTTAACCTCTCTGTCCTCTAACTTGGTATGTGTAGTCTTCTAACTGTGCAGCCCGGCTGTTGTCCACCGATTGCTTTCTTTGCGTAGATCTTCTGTTCTGTGGTTAGACTTCAGAACTACCTCGACGTGATATCCAGCAGACAGGAGTGCCTCACAAACTTCTTAAAGATTGTCTCCCTTATTTGGGGCCCCTAGAGGTCACACGTTTCTTACATACTTAAAAATAAGTCCTCAAAAGTTTCTTTTAAAGAAAGTCTGTTAACATCTAAGCAGACATTGCATTTAATCCTTGTGCTAATTTGAAAAGAGGTGTTTTGTTACAGCCATCTTTAATTATGTGCTTGGAGCAATCTTTCATTTGGTTGGGTAATTTAAAATACCTTAACATGATTGTAAATTTTTTCTGTGGGTATTTTTGGCCTGTTTGTTAGATCTGTTCCCAGATACTCCATACCTGGGGCTACTTAAGGAGAACCCCCTCCCCTCAAAAAATTCCAGCCCAAACCCAAATAAAGAACATATCACAGTCATGCTCTCCATGAAAGTGAAGGCGGGCTCTCTCACATTCTGTGTTTATGTGTATGAATGCATACACGTGTGTGTGTGTGCGCACATATGCACACACACTCACACAAATGCACATGCACACACATGCACACTCACACACACTCACACAAATGCACAAGCACACATGTGCACACACATGCACACTCACACACACTCACACACACTCACACAAATGCACATGCACACACATGCACACACACACTCGCACAAATGCACAAGCACACATGTGCACACACATGCACACACACACTCACACAAATACACATGCACACACGTGCACACACATGCACACACACACTCACACACTCACACAAATGCACATGCACACACATGCACACACGTGCGCACACGTCAGATAAACGAAAGGTGATTTGAGCCGCATCAGTGGATGAGAGTAGCGCGTGTTTCCTGTTTGGATACTGTTGTATAGTTTTGTGAAATGCTGATTTGAGGGAAGCTGGGCACATGCACAGAGAGCTTTATACTATTTTTTTTTTTTTTTTTAGATTTTAACTTTTTTTTTTAATTTTTTTTTTTTATTAACTTGAGTATTTCTTATATACATTTCGAGTGTTATTCCCTTTCCCGGTTTCCGGGCAAACATCCCCCTCCCCCCACCCCTTCCTTATGGGTGTTCCCTTCCCAACCCTCCCCCCATTGCCGCCCTCCCCCCATAGACTAGTTCACTGGGGGTTCAGTCTTAGCAGGACCCAGGGCTTCCCCTTCCACTGGTGCTCTTACTAGGATATTCATTGCTACCTATGGGGTCAGAGTCCAGGGTCAGTCCATGTATAGTCTTTAGGTAGTGGCTTAGTCCCTGGAAGCTCTGGTTGCTTGGCAACTTTATACTATTTTTAAAACCTCATGTTCGGTTATCTTGATGACAGGGCCAAATGGAACCGCAGAACTGAAAAGTAGAATAATTGAAAGCTACACTCGGCAGGTTTTCTCCCTCCACAGCTGCTTCGGTGTCTCCTGTGCTCTTTGACCACCAGAGGGACTTCCACAACATCTGAACTTCCCTCCTCCTCCTCCCTCTAGCTGCGGCTGCTAAAGAAATGTCACATAGCTGGAATTTTGTCCAGACCTGTCCTCCCCTTCAAATTCAGGACAAGACTCACTCTCCACAGAACATTTCCATCTGTCCCCTAACTCCTTTTTTGCAGCCCCTCCTCCTTCCTCCCTTCCTCCCTTCCTCCCTTCCTCCCTTCCTCCCTTCCTCCCTCCCTTCCTCCCTTCCTCCCTTCCTCCCTTCCTCCCTCCCTCCCTTCCTTCCTCCCTTTCCCTCCTTCCCCCTTCCCCCCTTTCCCTCCTTCCCCCCTTCCCCCCTTCCTCTCCATCCCCCAGCCTCCTCTTCTGCAGATCTAGGATTGAACTCAGGCAAGTGCTGTCCAGGTGAGCTGCACCCTTGGCCAGGCTCTGCCTGCCTCTGAGGTGTCTGCTCCCTGTGTGTCCTGCTTGCCTCCCCTGAATCATGGAGGATTCCTTCCAGCCAGGCTGCCCACAGTCTATGTCTTCTTGTGAGATTTTCCTCTGACTTTCTAGAATCCCCACTCTCACTTCCTCTTACTAGAACACCTGCTTTGGGAAGGAAATTTGACCCAACCAAGCCCCTACTCAGAGAGCATCCTGATGAGCCACTGGTTCCTCTTTGCAGAGTTTCTGCCCCACTCCCCACTCTCCCACGTCCCCTCTTCATTGGTGCTTAGATAACAGAGGCCTTTGGTCACACTAAATTCAAAGTCCACTTCAGGGCGCACACAAACTGTCTTGTTTCTGTTTGCAGCAGAGTCTTATGTAGAGTTTTTCACTCAAAATGCTTTTTGAGGTGACTGGGAGTGACCGATGACAGCACACAAGAAGTCGGGAAGCTCCCAGGTGCTCTCTTTAAACAAGCTGATTGAGTTGATATGAAGGTCTTATCAAACAACCATTATTCACGAGCTCCCCCCCACCCTGCCCTCAACCCCAGATGAGGATGTTGTGGGGATTGGTTATGGTAGGAAAGTGTCATATAAGTTGTTTCGAAGTCCTACTCAGTCACATCTCAGCTGTGACAAGTTTGCCACTCCCTAACTGTGTGACACAAGTTCTGAGCAAGCCTATGAACTGTAGATACCGACACTGGGATGTTTTAGAGATCTGTAGCAGGGCAGAAGGTGGAGTTGTTAGATGTCCTGAGAATACATCCTCTTCTTTTCTCGTTTTGCCGTGCTGGATTCTAAGCAGGACCGGTGCACGCTCGGCAGGCGCTGTGTCTCTGAGCAGTGTGTCTAGCTCCTTTCACCACCTTAAACACTCAGGTGCTTGTTCTGCCTGTCTGTGACAGCACGTTCACCGTGTTTCCACAAGTGGATGAGTGGTGGCACACGCCTTTCATGCCAGCACTCAGGGGGCAGAGACAGGCGGATCTCTTTGAGTTCGAGGCCAGCCTGCTCTGCAGAGTGAATTCCAGGACAGCCAGAGCTGTATAGAGAGACCTCATCTGAAAACAAACCAACATCGTCTTTTGCTGAAATCATCTTCGTGTGTTTACTCACCAGGATTGATGACATCCAAAAAAGAGAATGCTTCTGAGTCCACACTGTCACTGCCTAGGAGTGAAGAACTGAAGACTGTAGCCAAAAACGATGGTAATGTAACCATTGCTTCCTGTTCTTAAAGCCACACCCATGGGTGGGATTTCAGATAACACAGCACAAGCCGGCTTATACGATTCGGGTTAAAGCTGGGAAGGGGAAAATCATAGTAAAACTACTCTTGGAAAAAACCTTTAAAAATACAGATGCGTAAAGAACTACTGGCTTAGTGGGGAGTCCACAGCACAGAAGGTGTGGCCAGACTTTCAGTGTCAGGAGGGAGGGGCCTGTGCAGTCTTGCTCACCTGCAGGCTGACTACAGAGTGATTCAAGATTAAAATGCAGTCACCTTAAGATGTGTTAGTAGTGTGCGTGAGTGCATATACGTGTGTGTGTGTGTGTGTGTGTGTGTGTGTGTGTGTGTGTATTAGATAGCATTAATTAGTAGGGTGACACCCCCTATATAAGATATGTTACTGTGAATCCTTAAAATGTTCTGCTTGTATAAACAGCGATCTATTTTGTGTATAAACAGCCGTGCATTTGGATGAAATCAGGCATTTAATTTGACACTAGATAATCCACAATTGAGGATGCTAAATGAAGCGTTTCAGAAGAATTTACCCAGAAAACATCTTATTAGTCCTTTTCTTTTTTCTTTCTTTCTTTTTTTGTTTTGTTTTGTTTTGTCTGTTTGTTTTCGCTTTTTAAAAACGCCCTTTAAACTGTGATTCTTTCCTGCTCCCCATCAGCTACCCAACCTGGGTGCATCAGCAGCTCCTCCTCCACGTCCTCCCTGGACCACAAGCAGAGCCACCCAAAGAAGCTGAGCACAAGCAGCAGCAGTGGCAAGAAGACCTTGAGCAAAAGCCCCTCTCTCCCGTCCAGAGCCAGTGCTGGTATCTATGGCTTTTTCAACCAGGCTTTCTTGGTGTTTTTTATCTTGGTTTGTTTGTAAGTGGATTTGCTCTTTTTAACGTGTAGAAGGAGCCCTTTACCCTTCTCCGAACCCCCTTCCCTTCCCTTTAGTTGCCCCTTTCCGTCCTTCCCCCCTTTACCCTTCCCTGCTCCCCTTTTCCCTGTC
Organism: Rattus norvegicus; assembly: GCF_021556685.1. Taxonomy (NCBI): domain Eukaryota; kingdom Metazoa; phylum Chordata; class Mammalia; order Rodentia; family Muridae; genus Rattus; species Rattus norvegicus. The sequence goes on along the minus strand of NC_141539.1, from coordinate 29,909,312 downwards.
CCTTGTCTCCCTTCACCCCAGGCAGATTGAGCTGTCTTGCTCTTTGGGTGACACCATGTAGGAGCCCTTTACCACTTTTGCCCCTGGGCTTCAGTCACACTGAGCATCATGGTGTCCCTGGCTCCCCGGCCTGCAGTCAGGACTCCTGGCTCTGAGGTTTTTACTGTTATTTAGTTGATAGTTTTTGCATCTCCACAGGCCCTCTACAGGCCTGCCTGTCATTATTTAGGAAAGCATCTCCACTCTGCTTTTACTGAAGTTGTTTGAAGCCCTGCAGGAGAGCTCAGGCATCCCCCAGGGGACAGTGACTTGTGGCTTGCATGGTTTCCCTGACCACTGCCCCTCAGGATACGGGATGGTGTGAAAGCACACGCCCAGGCTTTCAGCTGAAGTCTACCTAGATGGTGACAGACATTGTTTACCTTGTCTGCAAACCCTCAGCAGTGACCCTAATATAGTAAACCCAGAAGTGGGGATCTAACGAGGGGGAGCCTGGAAGTTGGGCCTGGAGCAGCGGTACCCCCCCCTCCCCACTCCTGGCCAGTTTCTCTTCTGGGGCCTCAGGAACAGAGGGTGGTGGCAAGGCTGCCCTGTTCTTACTCTATTGCATGTTAACTACTCCTGTGTTTGGAATTTGGACTTTTGACATTTACTCAATTTTAGAATATGAGTTTAGAATGGCTTCCTTTCTCCCTTTTCCCCGGAACAAGCAGTTCCAGTGTGCCTATATACTTACTATTTTTCCTTTTTATTCAGTTGAAGATTATGTTGACATAAATTATAGTGGGTGATAATCAGAATGAAAAAAAAAAAAACAACAACAAAAATCAAAGACCTTCCCTGGGGAAAGGCAAAGAATGGATGGGAGGTGGGGTGTGTGTGGCTGTGGACCAAGGTTGGAGATTCTGTGTTTGGGCCCCAGACACATTTCCTTAGACTTTTCTAGAGTGCACAGAGAAGCTTTCTGAATTGGAGGGAGATTGAATGGCGGAGCCCAGAGAAGGGTGGAAGGGACAGTGACTGGAATCAGAAAGAGGGGACCAGGAGCATGGAGAGGTGGGGGGGGAGGCCTGCACTCCAGGCCTGGCTCACTGGCTCCCGTGGTTGAACTGCAGGAGCAGTGGGCAGGCCTGAGGTGTCCTGGCCCCAGGTCTGGGTAGCACCTGTGAGTTGCTAGGGCCTGTCCTGGTTAGCTCTAAGGCCAGGCCTTACCCACCATTGCACTGTTTTATGGAAAACACTGTGAGCTGCAGAGCAATGACTAACTAGGTCTGGGTCTCTCGGTGGTCCAGTGGTTTTCACCTCTGCCTCCACAGGCTCAAGTCTGCTCCTGTGTTTTCAGTCTCCCCCTTCCCACAGTTGACCTAGAGTTCTCAAGGCCTTCCCGGATGGTAGCTGTTCAGTCGGTACTCAGTACCAATAGGACAGGGCCCAGTATCCCGCCTTCTGGATTTGAACAGCTTTTGAGATAGTATTTCTTAGAGGCCAGATACTAGGTAGTGGGCACTTTAGGGGTAGTTCTGAATTGGGGTGATCAGGACCCGCCATGAGTTGGATATTCCTTACCTGACACGATTGGGGTCAGAAGTGTTTTGAACTAGGGCAGTTTGGGATTTTGGAATATTTGCACAATCTACTGTTTGACCATCTCTAGCCAGAAGCTCTGAAATCTGAAACCCTTCAAACTCTGAAGCGTTGAGAGATGGGACATTCCAATCTGAATGTGAATTCCCGCATCTGTGCTAAGGACAGTCAGGCTCGGGAACACCATCCATTTCCGATTGTCCTGTTTGGGCCACTCTGCTTACAGCAGTTTGACCAGGAACTACATTCCTGAGTGTGTCTTACCCGGAATCTGGGTGAATACAGCAGCTCTGTGCTTCACATGACTAGGGATTGGCCCCCTGGCCACAGGGAACTACCACTTGGTTTCCATGCTTTTCCCGTGTCCTCTCTTCCTGCTTTCGTGCCGTAGCACCAACAGCGAACCAGTGACAGGAGGCTGAGCTTGCACGGCTCTGGTCTTCACAGACCACTCCGTGTCGGAGCAGAGCGTGTACCTGGCTGTCTTAGTGGAACTGATTCTTTTCTAGGAGCAAGGTTTGTGCTGTTCCCAGGTGGTGGTTTTTCTCGGGGAACCTTCTCGTTTGCAAGCTTTGCGAGCCGTGGCCTCCTGAGTGAGGGTCATAGCTTCGACAACTATGTGGTGAAATGTCCAATTAACCAGACTAGTTAGCGCACGTGGAGTGAGTTTTAAAAACTAATGTGCTCTTTTGAGTTTTTCCTTCCTTTGTTTTCTTTCTTCTTCCTCTTCCCTCCCCATACCTCCTACCCACCACTTGAACAGGTTTGAAATCTTCAACAACATCTGCAGCAAATAACACTCACCGTGAAGGAGCACTCCGCCTTGGAGAAAGGGTGCTGGTGGTAGGCCAGAGAGTGGGGACCATTAAGTTCTTTGGGACAACAAACTTTGCTCCAGGTAACGTCCCCAAATAGTCTTGGTTTGACAAGAATTTTGTACAAAAGGTTTAAAACTCACACAGCAGATGAGACTTAGTCCTAGGGACCACCTCCCTTCCCATTCTTGTGGCTGGGGGCAAAGGCAGAGAATGGAAAGTGACACAGCTGCCTGTACCAGACTGACTAGCTATCTGTACCAGACTGACTAGCTGTCTGTACCAGACTGACTAGCTGTCTGTTCTAGACTGACTAGCTGTCTGTACTAGACTGACTAGCTGTCTGTACTAGACTGACTAGCTGTCTGTACCAGACTGACTAGCTGTCTGTACTAGACTGACTAGCTGTCTGTTCTAGACTGACTAGCTGTCTGTACTAGACTGACTAGCTGCCTGTTCTAGACTGACTAGCTGTCTGTACCAGACTGACTAGCTGTCTGTACCAGACTGACTAGCTGCCTGTTCTAGACTGACTAGCTGCCTGTACTAGACTGACTAGCTGTCTGTTCCAAACTGACTAGCTGTCTGTACCAGACTGACTAGCTGTCTGTACTAGACTGACTAGCTGTCTGTTCCAAACTGACTAGCTGTCTGTACTAGACTGACTCTTGCCAACTGTGTTGAACATTTGTCTAATATCAAAATTAGTTTTGACTAATGTAGTTTATTCTGACTGCAGAGTGTGCTAAATACCTGGAAAGTATTTCAGGATAGTCACCCCTCCCACACTCCAGGACAATCCTGGAGTCGAGTAGGGAGATGGACCATCTTGGGTTTTTTTATTTTATTTTATTTATCAGGATGGCTTGGAGAGAAAAGCAAAGATATAAAAGTTGTTGCATGCCCTGGAACCTAAAAAAATACATGTCTGCGAACTTAAATATTCATCCCAGTTGACCTAGTACTGTGTTTCCTAAAGGAAAGATTGGTGCTGGAGGGATGACTCAGTGGTTAAGAGCACTGACTGCTCTTGCAGAGGACCTGGGTTCAGTTCCCAGGAAGCTACATCGGGTGGCTCATACCTGCCTGCTACTGCAGATTCAGGGGATTCGATACCTCCTGGCCTCCATAGACATCTGCACACCCGGTGCACATAAACCCACACAGTTTTATATACGTACACATGGAGGTAAAGATTATCTCCTTGTGTGTTTGCACAGATTAGAAGCCAGCTGTATACAGAGCTGAAGTCGAGGTTTAGTAGCAGTGCACCATATTAACACACGGTGGCATCGCAGCATTTAGGAAAGGTCATCTACAAGGCTGAAAGGGAAAAGTTTGTAGCTTAACGTCTGTCAGGACCCACAAAGCAGTTGACATCTTACTCTATCTGCAAACCAACAGATTAGCCCGCCACAGTGTCATCTGACCAAAGCTGTAACAATCCTGCATCACAGCAGTAGCAGGAGGCAGCAGCAGCACCATTCTGTCCTGGTCCTCAAGCCCCAGCTCCCGCTGGCTGGTGCAGAGAGGGCACCTGCACACCCGGGAGCCTATGATCTGGAAGAGGACCCTGGACCTTCATAGGTTTAGGTTCCTCTGCTCTGAGCTGGTGGCTCAGCATGGCTGCTGCTTCACTTGACAGAGACCCCGCCAGTTCACCAGGAATGTCCGCTGCGTGTACGAGACAGAAGCATGAGAACCGGGCAGATGTCTCTAGCTGCTCTCTCTTCTTTGATTAATGCCACTTTCCGTTTAAGCTGGTGCTCTGTTTGATCCTCGTTAGAATTCAAGCCTCCCTTGGGCCTCCCTTACGTATCACACTAGTGAGTACAGAGCATAGCTCTCTGATAGGCTGTTTTCACAACTACTGTGCCAGAAGGCAAATGGTCACACACCCATTCCTTATCTGCTATGGATGGCAAAAGAGCAAAAGAGGTCACTCCTGTGCCGAAAATGCTTGGACTACAAGCTCGAGAACTGTGAGGCCTGTTTACCTGATCATGGAAACCCCAGGAATCCCTGCTTTAGAATATGTCCACCACTCTCATGCTCCTGGAGTGCAGCCATGCTGCTTGTTTTCATATCTCCAGGGACTCGATTTTCTCACAGCTAGCCCCATAGATACTGTCTTTTAAGACAGGTTCTCCTATTAGCAAACCCACGTCCTTTCATTTACTTAGAAGACGGAGCGGTGTCACCGTGTCTGCCGTGTTATCTCTGCCCTTGCTTAATTATTTAATAGTTGTTTGCAGTGTTCTCCTCTGAGGGGGTGAGATGGCGAGAGCTGTCCACCTGAGGACTCATGGGCCTCAGTAGCTTTCTGTGCCGCTTTCGCAGGGGAAGCACGCTATGTTAGAGCCAAGGACGGTTTCTTTTGCATTATAGCCTTAAGATGTATTTTGGTGGCTCTCCCCTTGCATAATGGCTAATTCCCTGCAAATCTGAGTTTGTGCGTTTCATTTTTCCTCCCTTAATACACTGCTCTGCAATTACGGCACTAAAATGTCTCTCCCGCCTTTCAGGTTTTCAAGTTTTATTTTATAATTTTATCATCTCAAAGCTTAGAGATCATGATGATCTCCCATCATCTCGGTCATTTGTGAAAACACGGAGCCGTCTTTGGGTCCGTATTACCACACAGTGGTTGTGAATGAAGTACGGATCGGATGCCTTTAAAATGCAGTATTCATGTTCTAGGGTATTGGTACGGCATAGAGCTGGAGAAGCCCCATGGGAAGAATGACGGTTCGGTTGGAGGTGTGCAGTATTTTAGTTGCTCTCCGAGATATGGAATATTTGCGCCCCCATCCAGGGTACAGAGGTGAGGAGAAACCGGGATGTGCATCTATTCACAGAAGCTCTGCCAACCCCCTGTGACACACGGGGACCCTGAGTTCATTGGGAAGATAAGCACACATGTGTTCCTTCAACGGGTTAACCTGCCACCTTCCTCAGAGGGAAGGCTCGTGGGAAGCTAAATTTGCCTTGCTGAGGATTTGCAATTTTAAAAACCTCCTTTCTTCCTCATTTGCAAACCCTGCGAGTGTGTGTAGGCTATTAGAAGTGGCGTTTGCAGCTAAGAACAGTTCGAGGAGCCAGCTTAATCCGTCATGCAAACAAAAGTAAAAATGCTCTCTGATTGCTTCAGTCACATCCTAACTACATTAAATTTCCTGCCAGCAGGCACCCATTCACTCTCCTACAAACCTAATGGAACCAAAATGGCTTTTTCCTCTGATTTCCTTAGTTTTCAAAAATAGATAGGCAGTAGCTCTCCGGGGGGAAGCGAAGTCTCAGGGATTTATATGTAACAAGCCTCCTGAGTGTTTCATGGTAAGGCAATGTATTCACGTGTCACCTCACTCTGGGTTTCGAAAGCAAGCTTATCCAAAACACGGGCCCTGGTGACATTCTGGCGGAACGTGGAGCTGGAAGAAACTGGTTCTGTCTGTTCTTCAGAGGCTAGAAAAGGGGATTATAATCTCTGGGCCAGATATAACATATGTGGTGGAGTCGTACTCACGAGACTAGAAGCATGGTGGTGGTGGACTGGGAGTCCCTGCCGGTTCCCATTTAACTGGACGCTGATGGTTTCTGGTCAAATCAAAGTTTTTTTTGTTTTTGTTATTTTTAAATCTTATTTCTCCCTCAGTTTTTTCTTTTCTTTTCTTTTCTTTTTTTTTTTTTTTTTTTTTTTTTTGGTTCTTTTTTTCGGAGCTGGGGACCAAACCCAGGGCCTTGCGCTTCCTAGGTAAGCGCTCTACCACTGAGCTAAATCCCCAGCCCCCAGTTTTTTCTTTTTCTTACAAATCCCTCAGGTGTTAATTCTCTTCATTTGCCGTGTACTTGATGCATTATTCTTTACAACCATGAAGCCTTCAGCATACAGTACTTTGTAGCTCGTAAGTTGTCTTCCCTAGGTGTTGTTTGATCCTCATAAGTACCTGGTCAGGTGAGTTGGAAAATAACCCTAAGCATCACCAACCCTTACTGAACATTTAACGGTAGGCTCTATACTGAGCACCTAAGTGGTACACGCCATTGTCCTCTGCAGACCCAAGGAGCCACGAGCTGCTATGTTTATTCCCACATCACAGGTGGGAATCTAGTGCTCCATAGAAAAAGCAGAGGTCGCATCGCTGGGTAACGGAAGAGCTAGCATGGCCTGGCTGTGTTAGTTTCCCGTCTTTCCTAGGCCCATGCGTTTAGCCACGAGCACAAACCACTGCTGGGAACGATCCTCAGCTTTGTCCCTGTGTCTGTGACCTAAAGCATCTCATCCAGCAGGGCTTGTGATTGCCCCAGGTCCAGTGAATGATACCGGATGCCGCAGTGGGGATTTGAATCCCCATTCTCTGGAGTCACAAGTGAACTCCTTGCCTCATAACCTTAGTAGTTCCCGAGCTTCTGCGAGTCTCTGTGGACCTGTGTCTGGCGGGCGGGCGGGCGGTTGACACATTACCTTACACAAGTTTGATTTGTCTCCCCATCACAAGGACTGGGGTTCGTCTTGGCATATTCAGGCACAATGGGTACCAGCAGACCCCGTTGCCAGTTCTGTGCCCTTCACACCGCAGCAGCCTTTGCTCCGCCTTCATTTGTGAGGTCACATTTTTTTTTCCCTGTAGTTTTGTATTTTCACTGCTGTGGTACAGAGCACACATGGCCTCACCCCCTTTCTCTTGCCTTCTGTTTGGTCTTCTCCAAGGTAGTGAAAGCAACCCCCACTCCTTAAAAGAAACAGGGCTCTGTTGAAATAAACCAGTCTCTATCCAGCTGTCTTCCTGTCATCTTCTGATTGTCTCATTCATCATCATCAAATACTATTAAGTGTCTTTTCGCACTTTGTGCTGCGCTAGGCATTCTATGAGCAAACAAAACAGACACGGTCTCCGATTTTAAGGCATTTCTAATGCAAGCCAGTTTGGAGCTCTTAAAAGGCCCTGCTGGTCTTCAGGACGGGAAGATTTTACTCTAGGGGCTGGGGGAGACTGTCTTGGTGACTAGTCACTCTGTGACCCCTACTGCTTCACAGGGTCATAGCTGGCTTTTTATGCCCCCCCTGGCATTTTTAGAATGTGTGCTTGTCCCAGGATCCACCCATGTGACTTCCTCTGTTTGAATAGATTTCCCGATCTATCTGTCATTATACAATTTTCATTTAGTAAATTGTTTTGGTTAATAGCATCTGCGAATATTCTTTAAAGACCATCTGAGGAAACTTACCCACTGCCTAACTGGTCCCCAGAAACATCCCGTTCTTGTTTTTCTGTTGGAATTATTTCTAATGAACTCATCACCTCTAGAAGTAGGTTCCTCTCAGCTGCCCAGCACCTCTTCACCCCAGGACCTGCTGCCTACCAGACTTAGGCCCTGTCCGTCCACCCCTCCTCAATTGTCACGTGTTGTGTGCCCATAAAAGCAGTGAGGTGCAGCCTGACACACTGCAGTACTGCAGGAATTTTGATGGAGACAAAGTGTGTTGGGAGAAGTGTTTGCAGATGAAGGTCTTGCAGATTTAGGTCAGTAAATGGCTGAAGAAAAATGAGGCTTTCAGGAACTGACTTTTTAAAAAATAATGATTTGAATATCAAAAAAACGGGGAGATACTCACTGGGAAGGTGACCTTTGCAGTGTGGGCAGAGTCAAGCACAGATTTTGTTACTGAAACAATTATACACGTACACAAATTCAGGAAGTCTCTTTTTTCTAATAACTGTTGGTGATAGTTTTACAATTTTAATCTTACATTTGTTAAACTTGGTATAAAATAATCTCCATGCTTTTTAGTTTTAACCTTTGAGGATAAAATTTTAAAGCAAAGTCAGAAGTTATCATGGGTCCAATTCCTAGTACTGAATAGCAGCAGCAGTAACAACAGCAGCAGCAGCAGCAGCAGCAGCAACAACAACAACAACAGGGCTGTGGGTACAGTGTAGTGGCAGGGTACTTGTCTGTCATGTGTCAAGGTCCAGGGTTCAATTCCCAGCTCTGCAGAAGCCACCAAGCAAATACATGTGAGAAGTCAGGTTTCAAACGAACTGACTTTCCCAGCCTACCTGTCCTTGGTAGTGGAGACCCACTCCATCTGCGTATTGCCCGTCTCCCATGCTAGAGTCAAGCTCTTTTCCTGGCTCATGGGGCTGCCCAATAGCTGCTTGTTGAATGAATGAGTGGGAAAACAAGCACAGCTGACGTGAGAAGAGGCCACCAGGCCCGGGAGGCCAGCTACACCTAACGTGGTGTGCTCTGTTTTATTCTCAGGCTGTCAGATTCCCTGGATACGCTTTCAGAAATATCTTCAAATAAACAGAATCATTCTTATCCTGGTAAGACTGTGGTTTTTAAATCCAGTTTGAAGTATTTCCTCTCTTTCACTCACTGAAACGTATTTTAACTGTTAAATACCTGTATCCGTAGGTTTCTTTCAAAGCGTCTGTATAGTACTAGTAAGCCCGGAGCAGATCTGTTTCCTGCCTCCCAGCTGTGTTGGAGAAACACGGGTGCCCACCTCCCTCTCCCCTGCCTCCCTCTGTGTATCCCATGCTAAGGTTGTGAGCCCAGGATTTGTATTCATGATTCCTCTGGCTTTCTGATCTTTTCTACGTCTTGCGGCTGTTATCGGTGAGCAGCATTGGTCTCCCTTATCCGCTCTTTCTTCTTTTAGCGCCCCATGGGATACGTGACTGATTCCATAGCTGCTGCTTATTTTTGCTGCATCCTGGTTTTTGTTATTACACTGTCGCACATGTGCAGAAGTGGCCCTGGGGTTGGTAAGCATGGCTACCAAACCCGGGCTCTCCCCAGGGATTGCCAGGTGTTTGCGCTGCATGCTCCCCTCAGCCACCAACGAGGCCCCCTTCCTCCCAACCTGGGAGCCTCTTGTTGGGCAAGGAAATAGTTGCTACCCTGCTAGATTTAAACAGCATTTCATTGTGGCCTTAACTTGCATTTTCCAGAGTTTAATCAGTTGATGTGGAAGCAGTTGGGCCTCTCAGTGTTGGGTTTGTGGGACATGGGCATTGCCCCTTTCCTGTTTAAACCTCCTGCTGCTTCTTATCTTGGGAAGTTAGGCTTCTTTCCATATTGCACCTTTCCCTGGTTTTATGTGTTACTAATTTGTGCAAGCTGCTGACAGACCTTCACTTTTCTGACATCTTTTGGTGAGAAGACCTTTTTAATTTTTATGTGCTCAAAGAATAAAACATCTTATGGCTTGCATTTTTTAATCTGAAGAATTTTCCCCCCAGGGACAGAAACCCTAAGGCTCCTTCCTGGATCCCTCCCTCCCTCCCTCCCTCCCTCCCTCCCTCCCTCCTTCCTTCTTTCCTTCCTTCCTTCCTTCCTTCCTTCCTTCCTTCCTTCCTTCCTTCTTTCCTTCCTTCCTTCCTTCCTTCCTTGATTTAGATTTTGTGTTTCATGTTTCTCAGTTTACCCACAACGGATCCTGTGTGTGGTAAGGATCTGATCTGACTTTCTTTTCCATTTGTGGGTAACTGTTTATGGAAGTTATTAGTATAATGACCCACTGGGATATTTGTTGTGGTCAGTCCATGGTCATGGTGTGTCCCCATTCTAGAGGTACAGAACCTTCCTGATGCTGTGTGCTGCTGTGTCCATTCTGACTTAGAGGCAGATGTGTTCCTCAGGTACCTCCATCGTCACGGTGGCTCCTCCGTGGAGTCTGTGTCGCCTTCCCCTGCTGTGTGTGTGTCTGTGTGTGTGTGTGCATGGGTGTGTCTGGGTGTGTGAGTGTGCATGCGTTTGTGTGTGTGTGTGTGCATGCGTTTGTGTGTGTGTGTGTGTGAGTGTGCATGGGTGTGTCTGGGTGTGTGAGTGTGTGCCTGGGTGTGTGTGTGAGTGTGCATGCGTTTGTGTGTGTGTGTGTGCATGGGTGTGTCTGGGTGTGTGTGTGCATGGGTGTGTCTGGGTGTGTGTGTGCATGGGTGTGTGTGTGAGTGTGCATGGGTGTGTGAGTGTGTGTGTGAGTGTGTGCATGGGTGTGTCTGGGTGTGTGAGTGTGTGCATGGGTGTGTGTGTGAGTGTGCATGGGTGTGTCTGGGTGTGTGAGTGTGTGCATGCGTTTGTGTGTGTGTGTGTGTGTCTGAGTATCTGTGTGCATGGGTGTGTGTGTGTGTGTGAGTGTGTGCATGCGTTTGTGTGTGTGTGTGTGCATGCGTTTGTGTGTGTGTGTGTGAGTGTGCATGGGTGTGTCTGGGTGTGTGAGTGTGCATGGGTGTGTCTGGGTGTGTGAGTGTGTGCATGGGTGTGTCTGGGTGTGTGAGTGTGCATGGGTGTGTCTGGGTGTGTGAGTGTGTGCATGGGTGTGTGTGTGAGTGTGCATGGGTGTGTGTGTGAGTGTGCATGGGTGTGTCTGGGTGTGTGAGTGTGTGCATGGGTGTGTGTGTGTGAGTGTGCATGGGTGTGTGAGTGTGCATGGGTGTGTCTGGGTGTGTGAGTGTGTGCATGGGTGTGTCTGGGTGTGTGAGTGTGTGCATGGGTGTGTCTGGGTGTGTGAGTGTGCATGGGTGTGTCTGGGTGTGTGAGTGTGCATGGGTGTGTCTGGGTGTGTGAGTGTGTGCATGGGTGTGTCTGGGTGTGTGAGTGTGTGCATGGGTGTGTCTGGGTGTGTGAGTGTGTGCATAGGTGTGTCTGGGTGTGTGAGTGTGCATGGGTGTGTCTGGGTGTGTGAGTGTGTGCATGGGTGTGTGAGTGTGTGCATGGGTGTGTCTGGGTGTGTGAGTGTGTGCATGGGTGTGTCTGGGTGTGTATCTGTGTGCTTGTGGACGAATGCATGTGTCTGTGTAGGTGTATCTACATGTGTGAGTGTGTATCTGTGTCCTCCAGTTTTATCTCCACTGATACTGTGTTGGTTATTCTGAATTTCTTTCATTCTTACATGGACTCTACGATCTTTTTGTTAAAATCCACATACTGGTATGCTAGGATTTTGAGGAGGTTGGGAAGATCTGGTCTTACTACTGTTCTGTCTATAAACATGGACTCTCTCTCTCTCTCCACTTATTTATGTAACCCCCTTTTGTTTTCTGTGAGATTGATTACTCCATTAAATGGACAGTTCCATAAATAAGCAACTCATGTCCTAAGTGTCATATTGTTCTGAGAGGCATGATAAAATGTCACACTGTCCTGCCTGGGACATGAGTTGCCCTTTTGTTCAGCATATCTCGGTACCTGTTACCTTCTTGTTGGTCCTCCATAATCCTCTGGTCACAGATTGACTGTCCATGTCCTGTTTGTGTTCAGCTAACTGTAATTTCACTTAGTAATAGATGCTAAGAGTAATGTCTCTAGTAATCGAGTATTAGAAGGCTCAAGTGTATCCTTTTAAGTGAAAAGGTGAGAGTTTACCATAAGAATGTGCTTCTGGGGAGAGTCACATTGGTTGTGGTACTGTCCATCTGAGGCATCCATGGAAAGCCCTGGGAACACGCGGATGAGAGGACCCCTGCTGTGTACCTTCGCTGGCCTGTCAGGATTTTGTAGCTTTCCTCATACAGATTTTGTACATGTTTTGTTAGATATTTATTTAGCATTTAGTATTTGGTTATTTAAAGTCATGGCCCTTCTTTCTCTTTCCCCTTTCCTGTTCTCTCTCTTCCCTATCCTTCCCTGACCTTACTCTTCTCTCCCTACAGAGTATCGCCATGTAGCCCAGGCTAGGCCTCAACTCACAGCTCTTTTTGTTAGTCTCCTGAGTGCCGGGGCTGTGAAGATGCACTATAAAGTTCTGCTTGGTACTGCTTTTATAATCATTCTTGTTTCTTTAGAGCAGCCGTCTCTCGGTCAAGCATTTCTCTGACAATTTTTTTCTGTTGATTTACTTTCTGCTGTAATACTTTTAGAGTACTTTCCTGCATAGAACATACTAGGGTTTTACTTAGAAAAAAAAATCTGGCTGGGCAAGGCGACACATGCCTTTAATCCCAGCACTCAGGAGGCAGAAGCATTGTATTTCTGTGTTCCAGGCCAGCCTGATCTACAGAGCGAGTACCAGGATAGCCATGGCTACCCAGAAAAACCCCGGCTTAAAAAATAAATCTGGTTGTCTTTACCTTTCACTCTGAGAGCTCCGTTCATTTTAATTTATCACTATATTGACGTATTAGCAATGTTCTTTATGCTGTTTTACTTAGTCCCCATTCCATTTTAAATATTTATTTGTATGCATGTCTCTTCGAGAGTATATGAACATATATTGGGGGACTCTGTGTGCCACGGAGGTCAGAAGAAGATGATAGATTCTTTAGAGTGCAGTTACAGGAGTTTCCTGTATGCTTGGCTTGCTATGTGGGTGCTGGGATCTGAACTCTGGTCTTCATGATTGCACAGCAAGCTCTCTTAACTACTGAGCTATCTCCATAGCCCATAATTCATTTTGGGTTTTATGTATGGTAAATGGTGGGTTTCTAAATAAGTCATGAACGGTGATTGTTTTCTGGTTTTGTTTCTGTTTTTGTTGTTGGGTGCTACATCTTTACATAGTCCTGACCAACTTAGAATTCCTAGTTAGAAGTCCTTGAACTCAGAGGGGTCTCCTCATTTATTCTGCCTCTCAGTGCTGGGATTGTTGTGTGCACCGCCACGCGCAGCTCTTGCTTCCTGCTTGACTTTATTCTGCATGTGTTCCTACCTTTTCTGCACTGTTTACTTCCCTACTGTGTACAAGCTGAACTGTGAATATGCTACTTAGCAATTATCATAGATCATTTAATGTACATACTTTGCACTGTGTAAGGTCAATCATTCTTACCCCCTTCCTACACAATTTGAATCTTTAGAAGTTGAGCTGTCTTATTTCTGTTTTAGCACCCCTGTAAAGTAGACATCACCACAATAGTTTTTCTGTAATATTTTATTTCACCTCTATATTTACTCATCTGTATACATAACTTCCTCTTAGGATAACTTTGTTCTGGCCTGTGTATACTTGGTTTTTGGTGTCTCTTTCAGGCAGCTCAGATGGTCTGCATATCTTTCCGTCAGACTGGCTTTCAGGCAGTGGGTCTAGTCTCTGTCTCTTCTTCCAATTTATGCTCAGAGAGGGAGGGACATAATGTATCTGGTCAGTTTCAGGAACTTCCTGATGGATTTGAGTTGTTTACTTCCAGAGTTTAAGGCACTTCTCTACAGGATGGAGAATTTTTATCTTAGAAGAATTGCTATAAAACAGTTTTCTTCAGGAAAAGACAAAACATACAGAACAAACAAACCAGCCTCTTGGTGTCATGGTGTACTGTAGAAGTGATTAAAAATAACTCCCTGTAAAGGCTGAAAACATGTGACATATTTTCCTTTTCTGTCCTTCACTCTCGCATCCAGGTTTTAGGAGAAGTTTCAGCACAACCTCTGCTTCTTCTCAAAAAGAGATTAACAGGAGAAATGCTTTTGCCAAGTGAGTATTAAGAAGCCTTAGAAAACTGCCTTTCAAGATGAGCATGCCAGGATTCGGTGAAGGAAGAAAAATGGAATTTTGTTTCGTACGCCCTGCTCGGTAGAATGTTAGCACGTAAGAGAGAAGGTGTGACCGGTGTGTTGAGTTCTTCCCTTCTTTAAAAGCTCAATTAAACATGTCACAAGTGGCTAAAAGCAGCCCACTGCGTGTGTTTTCTCTTCTCAGAGATCAGTACAGCTGCTAATAGAAGCTGGGGGATTCACATTGTATTTTCATTGAGGAAGGCCGGTTGATTTTGAACTCCTGTTTACTGAATTAATCAGATCTGATTTAATATGCTCAGCCATGCATGAAAGAAATATAAGGCCCGTTTGCATAAAGCACTCTCAGAATTATTTTTTTTTAATGCTTTGGCTTCCCCTAGGAGTATAGACTCCTTAAACCCATCACAGATTTGGAGTTTGACATCAGTCTTCCTGCTCAAATAGCCGAGAGAGTAAGGAGAGTAACTGTAAGCTCCCGTGCACTGGAGGTACTCAGGGGCTCTTAGGCAGAATGGAAGATAGCACTAAGAAGAGACCACCTTGACGAGGGGATTCTGGAGACCGAGGGCAGCAGGACTGGTGCGGAGGTTGGTGAGCAAGAGGATGACACAGAGAACTGAGGGAGGAGAAAAAGTGCTACTCCCTGGCAAGGACACAACAGCAGGTCACGTGCACATGGTGGACTGCAGACAAGAGGAACAGGTGGTAATGCCTCCCTGTTTCCTATAGAAATATCAAGAAATCAAACTTTATGGATAAATATATCTTGAGTTCTTTGAGGAGGTCACACGCACACAGTATATTTTGATCATATTTATCTTATCCCTTCTAGATTCATCCTGTACCCCTTTCCAAAGTCTCCTTAAATCTACTGGGCCTGTTTTACATTCATATAAGCTATAAGTGCAGCACCTTCCTGTCAGAAACCTGGACCAACTTCTCAGAACCAACTTCGTTTCTCTGTCTTGTAACTAAATTGTGTGGTGTCTTCAGCAGTGGATCTTACCATCAGTGTCTGGTGGACATCGAAGAGCAGTGGCAGTGGCACCCATGTGCATGCATGCACTCATGCTTACACATATATACATACATACATACACACACACACACACACACACACACACACACACACCAGTAGAGGCCAGAAGATGTCAGATCTGTTGGAGTTGCAGGCATTTGTGACTGGGTCCTAGAATCCAAACTCCTCATGATAGGACAGTGAGCACTAAGCCATCTTTCCAGACTCAGTTATAAGGCACTTATAAAATGATGGGTTTCTGCATGGCTTTCCCGAGCATCCTTACCAATAATTATGCTTTTCCCACCTCCCTCTGTGATCTACCTTCCATTCTTCCTCCAACTTAAACATCCATCCCCATGATTCCTGTTTACCCGTCCTATCACCTATGACATCATCCATTACCTTATCATCTATTATCGCTTTCTCTCTGAAAATTCTCCCCTGCCCCCATCAATGGTCCCTTTATAGTTTTCCGTTTTTACAGACACTCCAATGCTAGGGTCTCTATATGATGAGAACAGGTGATGTTTGTCTTTATGGGTCTGGGTTACCATAGTGTAGTTAATGTTTTCCAGGTCCATTGATTTACCTTCAAATTTCACAATTTAATTTTTCTTTACAGATGAATAAAATTCCATTCTGTGGCGGTACCATATTCTCATATGTTCCTTAGTTGACTGATATCTTGGCTGTTCACATCCTCACTACCGTGAATTAAGCAACAAGGCACACAGACGAGTGTGTGTCTTTGTAGTAGGTACATACCCAGGAGTGGTAGTTCGGTCACGTGGTAGTTGTGGTTTTTTGAGGACCTACCATACTGATTTCCACAGTGGCTGTACCAGTCTGCACTCTCACCGACACTGTATAAGGGTTCATTTCCCCCAGATCTTACCCATCAAGAACCATGAAATTGGGGCTGGAGAAGTGGCTCAGTAGTTAAGAGCACTGGCTGTCCAGAGGACTAGGGCTCAAATTCCCAGCACCTACACAACAACTAAGGGCTCTGATGCCTGCTTCTGGCCTCTGCAGGCATTGCACACTGTGACACATAGACAGACATCCAGGCTAAACGTCCATACATGTAAAATACAGTAAACGTTAAAAATGAAAATATTGGGGCTGGGGATTTAGCTCAGTGGTAGAGCGCTTACCTAGGAAGCGCAAGGCCCTGGGTTCGGTCCCCAGCTCCGAAAAAAAGAACCAAAAAAAAAATGAAAATATTAATAACAATAAGGCAATGATTATTTTAAGTCTTTGTTTTGTGAATGTTTTACCTACATTTGTGTCTGTGTACACTTTGCATACGTGGTGCCAATGGAGGTAGAAGAGGGTGTCAGATCCCCTGGAATGGGAGTTACAGACTGTTGTGAGCTACCATGTAGGGGCTGGGAACTGAACCTGGATCCTCTGGAAGAGCGGCCAGTGCTCCTAACTGCTGAGACTTTTCTCCAACCCCTCAAAGTAGTTTTAACCTACATTTCCCCGATGACAAAGAATGGATGGTCAATGCTTTAAAAATGTTTCTTAGCCATTGCATTTTCTGAGAAATCTTTGTTCAGTTCCATTGCCCATGTTTTAAAAGGGATGGCTGTTTTCTGGTTTTTTTTGTATATTCTAGACATCCAAATTTTTGTTTTATATATATATATATATAAATCCCAATGTTTGTTATATATATACCTATATCTATCTATCTATCTATCTATCTATCTATCTATCTATCTATCTATCTATCTATCTATCTCTAGAAATCTGTGTCTCTGTCATCCTGTCAACTGCCTCTTCACTGGATTAACAGTTTCCTCTGTGATACAGAGACTTTCATTTCTTGCATTTCCACTTATCGGTCTTTGGTTCCCACCAGGAAGTCCTTACTTCAGCCTCTATCCTGAAGTGCACTCTATCCTCGTCCCTCCCAGCACTCTCAGTGTTTCGATTTAATGTTAAGATCTTTGATCCATTTTGGAATTGATCTGTGTGCACAGGATAGGAGAAGGATCAACTCAGTTGTTATGTGTACATCCAGCTTTCTCAGCACTGTTTATTGAAGACACTGTCCTTTCTCCAGTGTGTATTTTGGCATCCTTGTAAAAGCTCAGGTGGCTGTAGGTGCAGGGGCTTAGACGTATCTGGGTTCCTGGTTCTGCCGCACCTGCTCAGTTCGTCTGGCCTTGTGCCCATGCTGTACGTTTTCACCGTGGCTCTCTAGGATAATTGAAAGTCAGGAATGGTGATATTTCCAGCAGAGTTTTTATTGCTCACTGTTGTTTTGGATATCTAGGGTCTTTTTTTTTATTTCCATATGAATTTTAAGATTGATTTTTTTCAACTTCTGCTTACAATTGCATTGGAATTTCTATGTGGATTGCATCGAATCTGTATATTACTTTTGGTGGGATAGCTGTTTGCAGGATATTAATCCTGTCAGTCCATGGGCACGAGAGGCCTCCCCATCATCTATCTATTTCTTCAGTGTATGTGGCGGTCATGGTTAGGTTTATTCCCCATTGGTTGGTTGGTTGACTTCTGCGACTGGGATTGTTCCCATGGTTTCCTTCCCAGGCTGTCTTTAATGATGTTGGTTTTGGTATTCTAATTTGCAGCCCACCACTTTGCTTTCCATGTTGGTCAGGGAGTTTCCCTGGGGAAGTCTTTGGAGTCTTCATGCATAGAATCAAGCCATCTGCAGAGAGTTACACTTGTTCGTTTCAGTTAAAAATCCAGTAACCATTTGTAATAAAAACTGCAAGGACAGGGCATGGAGGGAGCATAAACAATAAAGACTAGATATGACGGACCAAAAGCCACCATCGTATTAAGTTGAGAAGAACACGAAGCATTCCTACTCAAATGAGAAGACAAGGCACCCACTTTGCCCTCCTGCTCAATATAATGCTTCAAGTCCTAGCTGGAAATATGCTTTTGTTGAAAACGTCATTCTTTAGAGCAAGTCTTGCTTATGGGACATGAGGGCGCAGTGTTTTCTGACTACTGTCCTTGGGAACATTAGACTTGGGCAGTGGCTATAGGAGGAAGTCTGGCAGGACTCAGCCGTGTTCTGGCTGGACGGTTCTTGCTGGTGTGCTGGTCTTGGCCTGGAGGAATCTGTGTTGGAAAGGGATGGTTGATGACTGATCAACGTGGTGCTACTTATTTTTAATTATTCATATGGAAATAAATGCTACCTTCAGAGCAAATGTAGGAAACAGAGACAGTGAAATTCCTGGCCTGTATGAGGCTGAGATTATGAGAGGCATTGGGCACATGGTGACTATTCAGAAAACATAGCCTATGGCCATTATTTTTCTGAGAAATGTCGCCAGCTTTGTCAGGCTACAGAAAGCATCCATTTGGTGGGAATTTGGAGACAGAGAGAATGGATGTTTTTGTGCAAGAGTAGAATTCACATGCTGCTTTTGTGTATTTGGTGAAAATTTGTTTCTGTGCATTGCATTTAGAATTTGATGGGATAAATAATTGTAAATGTTTTTATTCTATTCACTTCCTTTTGCCCCTCTTTCCTTTTTGAAATAGTTCTTCATATTGTCCAGGCTGGCCTTGAACTCCCCATCCCCTGACTCCAGCCCCATGGCTGCTTGTCTTATAGATATAAGCCGCTATGCCTGCCTCCTCATTTTCTGTTTCAAGGTAGGGTTTCACCATATAGCTGATGCTAGCCCAGATCTCACTACATAGCTGAGGTTGTGCTTGAACTCGTGATCGGTTTGCCTCAGCCTCCTGAGCTTTGGAGTTACACATGTGTACTGCTGTGTTGGGCTTTAAAAGAATTTCCAGATTACAGTTTCTTCAACTTAGAAAAGTCCCTGAGCTCTAGCGTCCTAGTTATAAATTCTGAATCTTCTTCCTCTTTACTGGGTGCCTGACAGAAACAGATGAGCTACTGTGTGTGAAAGTGTATTTGAAACTGTAGAAGACAGGAGCTGGAGGTGGTTCAGGAGGTAGAGCCTCCTCAGCTCGCTTCCCAGCCGTGAAGACTAGAGCTCAGATCTCACACCCACACAAGTCAGGTCTGCAGGAAACTCTTACTCCAGCTCTAAGGACAGGAGGATGGCTAGGACTTGATGGCTTCAAAAGAGTAAGTGGAAAGTGCAGAAGGCGCCCACGCCTTCTTCAGCAGGTACACGCACTGACTGATATATACACTCAGACACATAGTGAATTAACCCTTTAAAAATGTAGAAAATGAGACAAAGGGTGAAAGAAGGCCCCGCTTCTCTTTACAGTAGGAAGGTTTTAGATAGTTGGGGTAGCAATGCTCCAGCCTGCAGTGGGAAGGGAGGGAAGGGAAGGAAAAGGGAGAGGAAAGAAGGCAGGGAGGGGAGGGGAGGGGAGGGGAGGGGAGAACAGACCTGTTTGAAGTGGGAGACTCCCAGTTCCCTTTGCAGGCCCTAATAACCATCTGGACTTCCCAAGTGTCAGGGTCAGCTGTCTCCTGTGGACAGAGAAAGGTGACAGTATGGGCAGCGAGGTGCCCTGGGGTGGACAGTATGACTAGGGGAGGGACCCTGGGGACAATATGGGTAGGGAGGGGACCCTGGGGGGGGGCAGTGCAGTCTCAGGTCTATTTTGTTCCAGTTGGCAAGTGCTAAGAGGTACTCACACTGTAGGAGGTGCTGTGTTAAAGGCAGGAATGCTATTCTGCAGAGCCCAGCCCTCCTGCTGGCAGAAGGGAAGGTAACTGGAGTTCATGGGAAAGACCTACACCTTTATCTAAAATTTATTTTCTAAAGTTGTAGGTTTTAAGATTTGTTTTCACATAAAAATATTTTAAAGTGAAATCACGTTCGGAATACCAGTTCCTTTTCCTTAACTTACCTATACTAATTCAAGTTCTATGTATTTTTCCTAATCATTTACTGAAATGCACCCCCCCCTGTGTGTGTGTGTGTGTGTGTGTGTGTGTGTGTGTATTTTTATAAGTTGTAGGGTGGTGTTAAAAGTTCCAAAAGAGAAAAACTTTTAGAAATTGGAAGCATATTTCTAATACGGCTGTTTCCAATTTTAAAAATTATAATCTCAAAAACTTTTTCAAATGTTTTATATTTAAGGAGAAATGGTGACATTAAAATAAAAGATACTATCTTGTGACAATAGAAAAATAAAAAGAAAGGGCATTCAGAACAAGCCTTTCACCTATAATTAAGATTCTTCTGAGGGATGGCAAAGTAAAACATAATAAATAAAAATAATATTTAACTACTCAAAAAAAATAACTTATTCTAAACTTTTCTCTTTTGTAAATTAAACGAATGTGGAGGTGGCGGCAGGAACAGATGCGGAAGTCGCATCCCTTGGCTCTAATACCTAAGTTCAATTCTTCCTTTCCCTTCCGGACAGGACTAAGACCACCCTGCGCCGCAGCTGGAGCAGTTCCACCACGGCGGGTGGTCTCGAGGGGACCGTGAAGCTCCACGAGGGGTCTCAGGTCCTGCTCACGAGCTCTAACGAAATGGCCACCGTTAGGTACGTGGGTCCCACGGACTTTGCCTCTGGTATCTGGCTTGGACTGGAGCTCCGAAGTGCCAAGGGGAAAAATGACGGCGCCGTGGGTGACAAGCGCTATTTCACCTGTAAGCCGAACTACGGAGTGCTGGTTAGACCAAGCCGAGTGACCTACCGAGGGATTAACGGGTCAAAGCTCATTGATGAGAGCTGTTGAGTTAACCACAGAAAGCATTGAGCTCCTCTGAGTATGTCTATGTGCTAGATGAAAATAGGGACTATGACAAAGGGCTTACTTAACAGAAAATAGAGTAATCTTCATAAAAATCTCCAAAGGAACCCAAGTATGAACTTTGAGGGTCATGGTTTTGAAAATAATTTCAGAATAAGCACTTTCTAAAAGTTTAGGTCCCAAGAAAATTTGAGGACTCAAAAAAATAAATAAATAAATAAAAAAAGAAAAGAAAAAATAGAATGTGGTACTTAGCAATATGTTGTGGTCACTTTGCCATTTGGCTTCATTTTTGCACATGGTGTTACGTTCTTCACAGAGTGAAAGTTTTTACCACCAGCTTTGTGATGTTCACACCACCTGTTTCCAGTCCAGGTGTTCTGGAATGTTCTTTTCCATCCTCTGGTTTGTTGCTAAAAAGTACCTAGAGAGCAGTCACTAAATAACTGGTGTATCTTTTATCCTTTTGGTAGGCTTACTTGCCCTTTGGGGATAGGCTCCTGTGAACACTTAGAACCTGGGAGGACGGTGGGCACTGGGTGATACCCGGCTCCGCCTTGCACCCGTTGTCAACCACAGAGATGTGATTCCCTTCACTACCAGCTGGTTGGTTAACAGAGCTGAGCGTTACACGGGCCTCCTGACTCAGTGCATGCCTCCTCACATAGTGTGCTCTCAGGTTTCCAATCTGCTGCTCGACTGCCCTGCCCGTAGGCACAACAAGAGACTTGCAGTTAGGCTTGTGAACTCAAGGCAGAACTCTTTTTTTTTTTTTTTTGCACACTTATTTAACCTTGTAAGCTCCCGACATGCACAGCACTTTTGAAACATGATGCACTTTTTACTTTTTGAGACTTTGCCTTCATTTCCTCCTGGGATATAAAAAACTTTAAAGAAGTATTTCACAGAATGAATAAAAGTGTGTGTGTGGGGGGGTGTGTTATCTGTGTGGGTGTCCATGGTGTCTGGGCTTGGGGTGGGGTCAGGGTTTAGCCGTAGCTGCTGAGTTCTGTTGGCTACACAGCTGCAGAGCCATGGCTGACCGTTCACTGTCAGGGGCACATGTTACACTAAGCTTCATGACAGTGATGTAATAATGTTACACATTTGTCTTGTAGTTATGTATTGAAGTTTCTGTCCTGTTTTGTGTAAAAATGTATCCACTCTTGTATATATTTAGACTTGAAACTACCACACAAATATTGGAACGGTTTGCTTTATGAAGTTAAAAGTATCCTTCCGAATGGAACTAACTTGCTTTGTGCTCAGACATATACTATGCTGATGTATTTTGCAATATACTATCTTAAATTAAATCTGGTCACTTTGTTGCCTTTTTAAAAAGTGTGGTATTTCAAGTAGAGTTATTTTCCTGAAATATATTTGCAAACTCAAGCTGCTTTATAATCAAGGAATATTTTTATTGATTGAAGAAAATGACTGCTGCAATTCAAAAGTGAACTTATTTTATTATATAGATGATTTCTTAAAAGCTATTTATACCATGATACAAAATCATGTAGTGATCCTGGGAGTCTGTAGTTCTTCCTGTTAATAACATTCAACACTGTATGCTAGAGGCAGCAATGCCAACACTGAAGTTATTTTGGGTGAAAACCGTTGTTCTGTTCCTGTTTAGCTGGGGATTATTAAATCCATATAATGTATGTGCTTATGTATGCTACATGTGCAAGTTAGGTGTTTCCTTTGTGTTCTGCTTATTAAATGTCATTCAGATTCACTTCCTGAATTCTAATAAAGAGGGAAGCTATTGGAGCGGAGTTGTGTCTTTTACCCTATCTGCAGCCCTCTTCGGTGTCTCAGCTCCCACCTCCATCAATAATGGCTCAGAATGAGCTGTCCTTAGAGAGTCCTAAAAGTCTTTAATAGAGTATGTTTTTTCTTTGAGAGTCCCATACATGTATGCAGTGAATTTTGACTCCCCACTTGGAACTCAGACACCCTCACTATGCCCCCTTCAGTGTCTTTTTTATTTATTTATTTATTTATTTATTTATTTATTTATTTATTTACAACTCACTAATTCTAACTAGCAGTGTCCATATGTGTAGGGGTAGAGGGCCATCTATTGGAACACAGACATCCTCCCAGGAGCTACACTTGTGAAGAAAACCGATGGCCCCCAGCAGCCATCAACTGCCAGTAACTCCTCAGCTGAGGGGGGCGGTTATGTGAGCCCCTCCCTCACTTCTGCGGGCTTGATGGTGTGCTCACAGCTGCAGCTCGTGTGAGTCCGTGAGTGCGTTGGCTCTGACATGTCTGGAAGTTTCGTGCTTTTCACTCATCAAGAAGAATCATGACTTTAGCCACCCTTCTTTAGCATCAGTGAGGAGATGCTCAAGAATGTGATTCTATGGTTTGATGAGGTCACTTTCTTTTCCTTCCTGAGGGCTGTAGTTCATTGTTCACCCAGAGCAAGATAAAATGCTTTAAATTTTGGTTAAAAAGCCTAACCTTGTGTTGTTATTGTTAGAAAATTGTGTTACATTTTAGAGAAATATGGGGAAGGGGTGATTTTAAATGATTCCTTTACAAGTGCAAGTGGACTCAGAATGTCTCATGCCATCATCCCTCCATGGTACCCCCACTTCTCATCCCTCCACTTCTCAAGCTCCTCTCATGCCTCATACCCCACATGTGTCACTTCTCTCTGAAAGACTTGCCTTTCTGCTCATTTCCCATTCCGGCCCGGGGTGGAGCAGTGGGCTTTGATGGCTTTGTTCCTCACTTCATCCTCACACCTAGATCAGTCCTCAGCACCAGCCTGCTGTTCCACAAAGCCTATCGAACAAAAAGAGGCGCAGAAGAGATTGATGGCACAAATGCCTAGCATCAGAGAGGTGACACTGAGAGATCAGGTCATGGGATATGTTTATTTTATTAGAGACATGAGGGAAAGATTCCTGTGCCTCATCCCAACTCTGCTCCATGTCTTAGTCAACTTTTTTTTTTTTTTTTTTTTTTTTGGTTCTTTTTTTTTTCGGAGCTGGGGACCGAACCCAGGGCCTTGCGCTTCCTAGGTAAGCGCTCTACCACTGAGCTAAATCCCCAGCCCTTAGTCAACTTTCTATTGCTGTGATAAAACACCGTGATCATGGCAACTTAAAGAGTGTATTTGGGCTTATGGCTCTGCAAGGACAAGAGTCAGTTACCATCATGGTGGTGGAGAGACATGCAGGCAGGAACAGGAAACTAGACTCCATCTTTGGCATCGAGCAGATGATGAACAGAATAAACGAGCAGTAGGGTAAGATGTTAAGCTCTCACTCAAAACCTGCCCCCAGTGACATACTTCCTCTTAAAAGGTGGGACTTCCTAAACCTCCCTCAGACAGTGTCACCGACTGGGGACTGAGTGTTCAAACAGGTGGACCTATGGGGGACATTCTCCTCCAAACCATGTGAAGTATCGAGAAGAGGCAACCATGCTGAAGGGCAGAGGGAAGGAAGGGGAGAACACAGGGCCGCCAAGACAGTGCCCTGTTTGTGATGTGACCAGTTTATATCATGGTAAGATGTTGTTCTCATGGAGAGAGAGAGTGAACTGTATACCATGAAAGTGCAAACATGCAGGGGCCGTTCTGATGCTAAGGTCCTGTTCCCCAATTGGTTCTTGGTCAGTAAATGGGTCAATTGCTGGGCGGGAGGGGTAGCCGGGATTTCTGGGTCCCTGGAAGCCATCAGAGAGATGCAAAGAGAGGAGAAACGAGTTCAACATGCTTCTGATGAAGCAAAGTTGACCAGCCATGTGAGATCTCCAAGTAGAGTGGCCACACAGGGCGCTCCTACAGGCAGGCTGTCAGGATATTTAGCAGGGACTAGATTTAACTGAGTCACTAAAGTTAGGGCGGGTGGGAGGTGCAGAGATAAGAATATTGATAAGGGTAGATTTTTCCGGGCGGGAGATAGCAGTGCTGAGCAGTTGTGTCAGGAGGCAAGTTGGAAATGAGCAACGTGTGTGTGTGTGTGTGTGTGTGTGTGTGTGTGTGTGTGTGTGTGTCTTTCATCCGCAGATTCAAGTGAAGCTGAGTGAGGACTGGTAGTTCTGGTGGGTAGCAAATCTACACACAACACAAACACATTGGTCTCTAATGCTAAATAGTTTCATTTTAGAGTTTGAGGCTGTTTGAAATTTGTGGTAATAGTACTTAATCATTGATCAATGGCTAGAAACAACCTGTTAGGATCATTTTAATTGAGAAATCTTACTAATTTTAACTCTTGGTTAGTCATTTGTTACCTAAGTAATTGACACAGACATGCAATATACAATATACCATTGCAAGCCAATAGGAAAGTTTAAAACTATATTATGCCCTTTGCCCCATTATATTTACTTACTTATAATACCAGTATACTTGCTAATAAAAGCATATATGAAAGTCGTTTATTTTTATTTCTTTTTGTATTTTTTATGGGTTAATTTATTTCCCAATTGCAACTTCTCCTCCCTCCTCTCCTCATCTTCCCCCCCAATCCACCCCTCTTCCCCTTCTCAGAAAAGGGGAGTCCTCCCATGGATATCATCCAGTCTTGGCATATCAAGTTGCAGTAAGACTAGGTGCATCTTCTATTGAGGTTAAGGGAAAGGGATGCATAGGCAGGCAACATAGTCAGAGACAGCCCCTGCTCCCTTTTTACTGCCCCACATGGAGACCCGGCTGCACAACTGTTACACATGTGCAGAAGACCTAGGTGGTCCCATGCGTGCTCTCTGGTTGGCTGTTCAGTCTTCATGAGCCCCTATGGGTCTAGGCTGATTAGTGACTACAGGACAGGGTCTAAGCATAACCGTCATCAGAGAAGCTTCACCCAGCAGCTTATGGAAACTAATGCAGAGACCCACAACCTACCACTAAGTGGAGCTGGAGAATCCTGTGGAAGAGGGTGGCCGGGAAGGATTAAAGGAGGTCAAGTGTCAAGGACACCACAAGAAGACTTAGGAATTAAAAGTCTTGTGATTGGGCTGACCAAGCTTATCTAAGATTTCGTTGTAGTGTGGAATCTTGGTGTCTTTACCTAGGCTTAGAATAAGTTTTTCTGCTAAAATTTTTATGAATGCTTTGTACCTGAGTGAGAAATGTGCGTATAGGGACATTAAAGTAGACAGGCCCACATTTCTAATTAAATGTGGTTTCATTATGTTTGATGGAAACACATCTTTCTGTTTCCTACCCTTTTTCAAGGGGGAAGCACTGGAGGAGTGGGTGGGTTTTTTTTTCCCTTTCATCTTTTTTCCTCTCTGTGTGTAGAACTGTCCTAATGAGAGACCAGTGGTGAGTCACCCACTTCATTGAACTTTTCCAATAAGAAAGCATGTAGTTGGAGCTGGAGACATGGCTCAGTGGTTAAGAGCACTGACTGCTCTTCCAGAGGTCTTGAGTTCAATTCCCAGCAACCACATGGTGGCTCACAACCATCTGTAATGAGATCTGATGCCCTCTTCTGGTGTGTCTGAAGACAGCTACAGTGTACTTATATATAATAAATCTTAAAAGAATACTAGCTATATAAAAAAGAAAGTGCGTGTCCTGGTGTGCTGAGGAGGGACTGGAGTGCGTGAGATTTTTTTGAGTACTGGCAGCTACTGGTTTAGACATAATCTGCTCTTCCCAATCTCTAGTATTGTTGCAGAAATGCTCACAAATCTGCATTAAGGTCAGCAGTAGAGTCCTGGGTGAGCCCCATATTAATGTCTCATGACATAGGTGATCGTACAGCTTTAAAACCTCATAGGCTAGGATGAGTTTGATCCTCAGATGGCTTGTTAGTTATCAGTTATTTCAACGAGATAGGGACTCTCAGAAGTCTGCCTGCCCTGTGCTGAACTTGAACTGTAGATTTCTAAAGCTTAGCTTTGAATGTCTGATGCTGTGTGTCCCGGCTCCGTGTCGATCTGAGGGGAATTGAGCCCTTATCTGTTCAGCCTCAAAGAGCTCTACAGCTTTGCCCAAGTGCGTTTGTCTCACTGAAGGCTGCGAGCTAATTACTATTTTTCACATAACAAATCAAATCAGACTGACAGGCAACCGAATCATGTTACAATTATAGGCCTAGCTTCAAGCCATTCTTTTTTTTTTTTTCTTTTTTTTCGGAGCTGGGGACCGAACCCAGGGCCTTGCGCTTGCTAGGCAAGCGCTCTACCACTGAGCTAAATCCCCAACCCCCACCCCCCTTCAAGCCATTCTTATTCCCCCTCCCCACCGCGTCACTGCGGGGGTCCGTGTTAAAACCCAGTCCACAGTGTCAATGACAGTGGCTCTGACAGTACTCGGGAGGGATAAGTATTGCTGTCTTCTTCTATGGGTGAAAACGATCCCTTTCTCCGGTGGATTCTAGAGTGAGTTTGGACAATCATTGCAAGTCTCAGATTGAGGGTGAGAGAAAGGGCCTTGCTTTGTGTAGGAGACAGAGCAGAAGAGAGCACTGCAGAAGGCTTCATCCCAACGCGCCGATTAACATGGGTCTCTCATGATCCCAGAGCGCATCCCAATGTGCCGATGATGCGGATGAAAGTGGGCCTCTCAAATCTCAGCGCGTATCTCAACGGGGCCATGAGTATTAGTAGAAAGGCTGGAGTTCCCTGCACGCTCTTTCTCGAAGGGAATGGAGATTAGGGAATTAAGGGTTGTCTTGTGATCTCCCTTCACGCTCTTTGTTGTGACAAAGGAAAACCCCATGTCACGTTCGGCTTCATTTCTTTTATCGCCGTCACCAGCTGTTTCCCGGCATGTCCACGAGGAAAAAGAGTTTCTGTGTTTAAGTGACTTCTTTTGAGGTCTTTGAAAGTCTAACATAAATAATACTTTGAAAATAAAGCGAAATAGATTTGATTTCTTAAAACCAAATATCAGATATTTTAAGCTGTAGGAAATTCACCTACAGCCCTCATCTTCCTACCTTGGTGGGAGGTTGTTGGCCGTCCTTTGGAGTTTCCTGTTTCTGCCTAAGCTAGAAAGAAACACCGCTGAAACAGGCTTTTAGCATAGTCGACTATGCCTCTGAAAGGAGGGACTCTGGTAATGAGAAAGGAGACTCCTCAGTGAATGCCCTGTCATGGCCCCTGAAGAACACTTGTAGATGACGCTGGAAGTCAGAACCCTCCCTAGGCAAACATATTGAGCTCTTGGTGGACAGTAAGAAATGCAAATCGTGCAAATCAACCACTGCCAGTGCACGCAGCTTCTCACCCTCAGCACAGCTCCAAGTCAGCAGGGCTAACGTCTCCTTTGGGAAGGCAGGCTCTGGTTGCAGGAAATATTAAGAGACGTGAGTGAAGTTACACTGAAGGCGTGGTGGTCACCAGACATGGCTAAGAGCTCTGTCCACCGTGTGGCTTGCAGGAAGCCATCTGGGCCTGTTGGTATTCTGTTTAAGCTCCACCCACATAGCTACCTGGCAGCAGCGAGGTATGCTCCGCCCCACAGTTGCCTGGCAACAGCCAGCTGTGCCTGACATTATAAAAAGGGGTTGCTTGACCTCTCCTCCTCCTCTTATTCCCTCTTACCCTCTCTTACCCCTCTTGCTCTTTTTTCTTCTCTGTTCTTGACCCCATCCCACCCCCCTCCAGTGCCCATGGCTGGATGCCTTTCCTCTCCTTCTACTCTTCTCTCATTAAAACTCCTCCACGTGGAACGATGGTGCTTGGCTGTTTTCTGTCCCGCCGGGCGGAGATTTAAATCCTAACAGGGCCCACTTCATTTCCCTAATGGCTTTATGATTTTGACTAGGAAGGGGAAAAGTGAAGGGATGCTGACCCTTCTAGCCTGCTTCTTTGTGAAGGAAACATAACGTCTCACTAGGGATGAGCCCTGAATTCATTATATTTGGCCCTAAATGAGTTATTAAGGTTAAAGACACACAGCTATGTCCAGCAGGTTATGGGCTGGCCATTAGGGTTTCCCTGACCCAGGTGAAGTCTCCTAGGTTACACAGTAGGGAGCTGGAAGGATCCCTTGAAACCAAACCCTTTAGTTTTTTCATGGGTTCTCCCCCCAACTTCTTTGAAATGGTTTTTCTGCTTAGTTTGGGCTAGCCTTGAACTCATGATCCTCCTGACTCAGACTCCTCAGTGCTGGGGTTAAAGATTTGTGTCACCATGTTTGGATTCCTTAATTTTTAAAAGGAGAAAATTCCAATCCCTTGCCTGAGTGATCCAGGTGGGTGATGGCCGTCTAACAAGATCCCTATCCCACCCCCACCCCTACCCCCACGCCCACCTCCGCTTGCTCGATGTTTGGGGAGCGATAGAACGGTGCCAAACCATCCCTCATGACGTCATCATCTGAAATTTGACCGACTTGGTATTCCTCTCTGTTGGCAAATGGCTTCCTTACAATGTAAATATGTATAGGGAGGTCTGATAGCGAAGTTGCTCAGGCTCTGAGTTTAATAAGAACTCACGTTTTAACTGACACCAGCTGGCAGGGGAGCATGGTAAGTAACTGCGGGTGAGTGTTGGCAGGGATGGAGTGAGGAGAGAGCATGCAGGGTGTCCGAAGAGGAAGTGGATCTGGGCAGGAACCCGGAAAGAGGCCAAGGTTGTCCTTTACGGAGCCTGGTAACACCACTGTCCCAGGCGAGGGGCGCACACTCGTTTTACATGTATCATGCCACAGAGAGAACAGGGTGGCTTTAGTTTTCTGTCCTAATTCACAGGACTTTCACGCCGTCCCACTAATTTTACATAATCACTCTGTCCCTGTCAAACTTTTCAAGTGTTTGCAGCTTAGCAAGAGTTTGGATTCAAGGATGCCTTTGAAATGAACTCTACCTGCGTCAGGGAACCAAGTGCAAACAGAACCTGACTAACAGCCTTCCCGTAGTTTCTCCGGCATCCTCTCTGATTTCAGGACATCGTGTCAAGGAATTCAGGAACAGCGGTTTGTATCTGTGCGTGCGTGCGTGCGTGCGTGCGTGCGTGCAGCACGGGAACAATCTGCTGCTGTGAAATTAGTAAAGTCGGATTGTGGCCTCTTTTGGGACTCATTAAAAAATGCATTAGCGAAAGACAGGTTGATAGCACTTCAGACAGCATTGGGAATCTTGCCCTGGAAAGCCTGCGTTTGGAGGAGTCTACATTCATACACTTTTTTTTTTTTTTTTTTAAAGAGGGCTATAAAGCTCAGGAGGACTTTTAATCCTGATGTATTACTGGAGAAAACCTATCACAGTAGCCCAGTCATTAGAATTGCTTACAGGTGCCTCTTGTGGATTTGGATGGAAAAGCTCCACATTTTCAAATAATAAAATTAGTTTGTAATTATGTAATACTTTACCACCCTAGGGTTCACCAAATATTATGTGAAAATGACTATTTTAAAAGAGCTTCCTTTCTGTTTCCAGTATTTGGGAGTTCGGTCTTTACAGTCTTCCCTTGAGCCCCGAAGGAGACAGTCAAGATGGCAGTCTTGTGACCATCATCAGACAAAGGGAAACCTTACCTACAGTGGGAGAGCCAAGAATCCTCAGTGTGCGTAGGTCAGTCAACCCCACAGCACCTGGGAGCTACCAGAGTGCAAGAGGACTGCTTGTGATTTTGTGTTTACGATCTCCCAGGGGGACCAGGGCGTTACTGTCTTTTTTGGATATGTGCCTGGTTAACTTCAGTTAGCCAGGACTCAGACACCACTTGGTGCCAGAGAGCCTACCGTAGTCTGCTAAGCCGGACGTACTGTTTAAAAGCAGATGCCGCACCTCTCTTTTGATTTGACGTATACAGGCATCATATACTATTAACAAGCCGGCCATTCCTCACAGATTGCTACTCCCACAGGCGAACAGCCATGACTTTTTTGATTCTTCCTTTATAGACACAGAGTACAGATAATTAGACTAGCTTATGGTTTGATTAGCATGGCTCCTGCAAACCTTAATTGGGCCTGTTCACGTCCTAAGTGGAGCTCGCTGTCCTGGTTAATGAATGCATTAAGAGTCCAGCATCTGTATAGATTACCATAGCCATATGGCTGGCACAATACGTAGTGGACAGTAATCCAGAGTCATGGTGCCGAGGGGGTTGCGCCAACTTCAATGAAACATCTGATGTCATCATGGCTCAGTATGGAGCTGTTTATTTACTTATCCATGTACACAGGCTTGAAGGTTTGACCATCATTTACATGAACATTGATTGATACCAATAAAGACAGAGAAAAGCAACAAATCCATCAGTGGTAGTAAGGCACAACCTGAATCTGTAGTTTTTTTTAGAGCGAAAAGGGGCAAAATTCCCCCATTAACAACAGAGCTTGCTCCCTGCCTAGTCGGTTAGTGACTACCGATGTTGCTGAGCTGTTTTCTCGGTTACAGACAGCTCCTCTGGCGTCAGCCTTCGGGGCAGTGTTTCTCAAAGCGAGACTCTGGAATCCCTTTGGGTGGTTTGTGAGCTGGAACAAGGTTTTTTGGTCGTGTGCCTATTTTTTTTTTTTTTTTTTTTTTTGCACAAACCAAAACTTTACCGATAACATGTTTTTTTGTTTTTGTTTTTTTTTTTTTTTTTCAGAACTGTTATTCACAGTTGCACGCCTGTCTTCCAGCTTCAGGGACGTCCCATGGGAAATGTTTTGGGAAGTTCTGGGAAAGAAGTCCCTGGAGTATAAAAGAATCTCTAGATGTTCAGAATCAATTCAAGGGCCAGATAACTGCCTTGTGGAAACTGAACCGTTGTCTGGAATTGGCATATTAGAACACAATGGCTCTCCTACACTCAAAACGACACTTTTGCAGTGGATAAAATGGGGAAGATGAGGAGAAAGGCACACACACACACACACACACACACACACACACACACACACGCACGCGCAGTCCCTCTGATGGAAATGCTTCGTACCTAGCAAGTAACAAAAATGTCTCACCCCAAAGAAATACTTCATCATGGCTCCCACCAGGAACAAAATGGGCAGGAGGATACAGAAGGAGAGAAAAGGAACATGAAAACATAGGTAAACTCGGTATTGCATAAGCATGTGTATAACATTTAATGGGTTCCCAATTGCATTTCATAGAAATAAATCTCATCTGTGAAAGCCAGGTTCAGAACACCCACTGAAACACAGTACTATCCTCAACTCTCCAAGCAATTTTTTAATTCCAAATGTTTTGTCATAATCAGTATTGGAGATCTATATGAATTATGCTATGAGTATTAAATCATATTTGTATTCCCAGCAAACCAGGATCTCATGGCTAAGGGAGAAAGAGAGAGCTTGGGAGAACTGGGGAAGGACCAACCAGGGTCTAGACCACTGGAAGGCCCAGTGCATCACGGAGGAGGGGAGGACCTCGGGGAGGGTCGAGCCTCAGATGTATTGATATACGTGTCCACAAATGTGTGTCTTCCTATGCTTTCAATGGACGGCTGCTACTTGAGTTTTAAAAAGTGATCAGATCTGAATGAATGGAAAGTGTGGAAGTAAGTAATTTCAGTCTTGAGTTTTAAATCCAGTAGGAAACCTCACACGCGGTATTTTTACTTTTAGTAGGAAGAATTTTTTTCTTAAGGCATGAGGTATGTTAACAGGGTGTTTGAATCGCTGCGTCTCTACTGGAGTTTCATATGCAAAGCATTTGCGATGGCTGCATTTCGCTTAGATGAATATATACACTTTTTTCACTATACTATGAACTAGTCACGGCTTTTTTTTTTTTTTTTTACAATAGGCAATGAGTTAGAACAATTAAAAGCCTCTAACCACCACCCACAGCGATGACAGTGTATGATATTTCTTTTCCACGTAAATAACGTCTCTCCTCATGCTGAGTCATTGAAATTAATTCCTTTATTTCTGTTCCCTCGCCCCTCGAATGGTTCATATCCACAAGGCAAGGAAACACCTACGACTCCCCCTATGAGACATGGAGGCAGCTATTTCTGACTACACGGAAGCAGAGAGCACACACAAATCGGAAAGAAGCCTGAGGGGACTGTACAGCAGATCATGCACCAAAACTACGCAACCAATCTGGGCCTTGTACTGATCGCTTTCTTAAGAACGGCATTTTCTTCTTTGAGGATGGATGAACCCATGCTCAAAAACCTTTCTAACACATCTTGAAAACAAGTTTTCCTCTTTTTTTTTTCTTCTTTTTCTCTTTTAAATGTGGCACTTCAAAACAAGTTGGCACAAAAATGAAAGTGAGTGACATTTGGTCTCGGAATTGTGGTGGAGTCATTCTGTCCGTCTCCCTCCCGGTGGGCTTCAGCTCCAGCCAGGGAGAAAAGCTAGTGGGACGCCGGGCTCAGGGCCCTGGCTGGGTGACCTTAGTCTTGCTTTTCAGCACGGTGTCCCCCGGGGCAGCAGTGGCTTCCAAGGGGAGACCCTGTTGCTGGTAACCATAGTTGACGTTGCCGCAGGGGAAGTGGCGCAGCCTGAACAGGGGCACCTCCTTCATGGTGGCGCTGAGCGCCGACGGCTCGAGCAGCAGCGCAGCCTCGGCTCTGCGGGGCCCCGCACCCGGCCCGGTCCAGCCACCCTCCGCCGCTCCTGCCCGGGCCTGCGGCTCCGCGCCCGGTGGGGGATGGGTCTTTTTGGCTGGCTTCTCGGTGAACCACGAGCCGTAGGTGGGGTTCCACAGGCTGGTCGGCTTGTTTCTGGAGCCCGGGCCTTTGTGCAGCTCTGGGGGAGGGTTGGGCTGAGAGAACGCCATGTTCACGTGGCCCCGATCGGCTGCACCTCGGGGCACCGGACCGGCACCCGCTCCCGCGCCTGCACCCGAGGGCTTCTTCACCAGCGGGCCTGGCGCTGCCAGGGCTGAGGGTTGGGGGGCTGAGGACGCCTCCTCGTGCTTCGCAGACTGGGGAGACACCAGCAGAGGAGGCATCCCCTCAGGGTCTTTGGGGCGCATGGGCACTTTCTCCTCCTCCTCTACTACGGGGCCATATTCGATGGGCAGAGCTGTATTGATGACATCGGGGTCCTGTGGGAAGAAGAGAGAGGATGGATGAACACGGAATCATAGAGATGTTGAATCTGGAAGAGATGAGAGAGAAAGGAGAGAGGAAGGGGCGGGGGCGGTGCTAACTGTTTACAGACGATCATTTCTGTCAACTGGTCACAAACTAGAGTCACTGGAGACTCTAAGAAGAGAACCTTAACTGAGTTATTGCTTCCATCGATCCGATTGGCCTGTGGGCTTGTCTGTGGGGCATTTTCTCAATGATGGGTGTGTGAGGCCTCAGTCCACTGTGGGCAGTGTCATCCCTCCAGGGTTATATAAAAAGCTGAGCAAGCCGCAGGAACAAGCCAATAAGCAATCTTTCTCCGTGGTCTCTGCTTCAGTTCCTGTCCCTTGCCTTGAGCTCCTGCCCTGGCTTACCATGATGACGACTGGTAAAGTGTTAGGACTTTCCTCCCCAAGTTGCATTTGCCCATGGTGTTTATCGTAAACAGAAAACAGTAACAGGAAAGCAAGCTAATGCATTAATTCACAGGTAGGTATCGGAGTACTGAGTGTGCACCACTGTTCTTGAAAACCCACTGTAGTAGGAGAGGGTACCCGGTGCTTAGGGGTTGCTGGTGAGCCTGGGGGGGCAGTGGGATGGGAGAGGACTGAGAGAAGCCCCTGGGGCAATTTTTACATTTTTAAATTTTTTATTAGATTTTAGTTTATTGTGCGTTTGTATATGTGTGCAGGTATGCGTGTGCGTGCGTGTGCGTGCGTGCGTGCGTGCGTGCGCGAGTGTGTGTGTATAAGTTGAGGACAACCCTATGGAGTGGGTTCTCTGCCCTCCACTATGTGGGTTCTGGGGTGTCAAACGGGTCATTTGGCTCTGGCAAGCACAAACCTTAAATCTGTTGAGCCATCTCACTGGTCCCTGCCTTTTTTTTTTTTTAAACATTACTCTTAAAACATCATGGTCTATTTTCAGTACTATTTTTGCAACTTCAAAGACAAAAGATAATGTGATATTAGTTTTGTTGTAGGGAAGGTGGCAGGGAAGAGGGGCGCCACATTTGGCTTACACAGGGTACGGTTTGCTCCTTCCCTAAGCAGCTGGAGTTTTCCTCGTGGTGACTCTCTGCTGTACGTTCTCATTGCCTGTGCAGATGTTCCAAGGCAGAGACTCATTCGCCCATTCAGATGTGCTGGGCTTTTGTGGAGGAGAAACCATTCACAAAAAACCAGCTCTCGCTAGATCACTGTCAGAGTCACAGACTGCGAGACGAAAGCAGATGCAGTTGCCATGGGTTTAAAGGAAAATTTGTGGGAGAAAACTCTGGGGAAATTTAATTCGGCGGTAGCTTATGCAAACGGAGGGGAAAAGGCCTCCATTGCTTAAGTTTTACAGAACAGCACGGCGGTCTCGTATCCATCAGCAAAGGGCTTAAGAAAACATCTACAAATATCTTTTCAAAGGCCATTTCATTTCTTCCCAGCTTCTTCCACAGTGAGTCCTTTACGACACACAGCTGCATAGCCACCTGCTTCTGTGAAGGTGTTACATATTCTGGAGAAAACACCCCAAAGAAGGTACGTGAATGTGTGTCTGTTTATGAGGGCATTCGATTCCTGTTACAGCATCATAAGCTGAATGTCAGTAAACAAGGTTCCCTGGCACCCCCTTCCCCCCAGTAACATGGCCACTGAGTCCAGCTAGATGAAGCAGGTGGCTCACCCTCACAGCTGAAAGCCTTGGGAGGGTTGGGTCAGTGCGCTAGACACAGAGTGGCAGAAGTTTGGAGAAAGTGTCCGTCCTTAGTCCCAGCTGAGGGAATTTAGAGAGATAGTGGCTCATGGCTTGGCTTTTCTAAAATATCTCTGTGGCACGGACATGGGTTGGTGTCCCATGCGTCAGCAGATGAGTTCATTCCGGGCACATGCGGTGCTGGCTTTTTTTTTTTTTTTTTTTTTTTTTTTTTTTTTTTTTTCAGAGCTGGGGACCGAACCCAGGGCCTTGCACTTGCTAGGCAAGCGCCCTACCGCTGAGCTAAATCCCCAACCCCTGGTTTTTTGTTTTTTGTGTTTTTTTTTTTTTTTTATGTCAGCTTGACACATACTAGAGTTATTGAGCGGTGGGAACTTCAATTAAGAAAATAGTCCCCATGAGATCCGGCTGTGGGCAAGCCTGTGGGGCATTCTCTTAACTAGTGATTGATGGGAGAGCCCAGCCCACTGTGGGTGGGGCTACTCCTGGTCCTGAGTTGTGTAAGAAAGCAAGTTGAGCAATCCACAAAGAGCAAGAAGCCAGTCAGCACCACCCCTCCATGATCTCTGCACCAGCTCCTGCCTCCAGGTTGCTGCCCTGACTTCCTTCAGCGATAGATTGTGATATGGAAGTGTCAGCCTAATAAACCCTTTCCTCCCCAGCTTGCTTTTGGTCACTGGTCACAGCCACAGTAACCCGAACTAATACATACAGGTGACCCTAGTGGACTTAATGGAGTCGGGAAAGGGTCGTGTTAGGGAGATGCCTAGGGGTTGGAGGGGGTAACGTGTAGGTGGGGAGAGAACATTAGTTCTAGCCGAAGTGGGGGTGTGGGGCATAGGGAGAGGATGCTAACTTAATTCTGTAACCTGACGGGATCAGAGCCAGGAGGGAGGTAAAGAGAAAACCGGCCACTGACATGAAGTCCGGAGAGGCTGCTGGTGAGACCCAGATAGGAAGCCGGACTGGGGAGCAGAGCTGTGGTGGAGAACTCTAGCAGATGCTCGTAAGTCTGTGCGAGACTCGAGAGGAAAAGAATCCTCCCACCACTACCTCTATTCCCCTGTTGGGCTGCTGCTGACGAGTGGGGAGGAACAGTCTGCTGAAGATGAACGGTCACAATCCAGTCAAGACCGGAGGAAGTAGGAGAGGGCTCTACAGAGAACCCAGGATGGTTAGGGATCCTCCTGACTTGTGCAGCCTCTCTAAGCCCAGCCCCTCCTCTATAAAAATGGGATAAAAGGAACCCTCCCTGCGAACAAAACAAAATAACACAGGACGCTGGGGCTGGAGATGGCTCGGTGGTTAAAATACTTGTTGCTCTTTTAGAGGACCCAAGTTCAGTTCCCAGGACCCACTTGGTGGTGACCCAGAGATCTGTCGCCCTCTTCTGGCCTCTAGGGGCATTGCAAGTATGTAAGGCAAAACATTCCCACACATACAATAAAAGCAAATCTTTAAAAAAAAAATAACATGGAAAAAGCAACTTGCATAGTATAATCCCACCCAAGTGCTACTGACAAATGGCTCGAACATTTCCTCAGAGTGGATTAGCTAATATATAATTACCATCTATTAAATGTTATTATTTTGTTTGGCCAGATTGTAAGTCTTGGGAGCTTTCATTCTTCTTTATATCCTGTTTCATCTACAAAACTCTAGCTGCCTAGCTGTCTGTGATACAGCAACAACATGGCTACCTAAATAAGAACCAAACATCAATACGCTGACACGGGCCCCACTCCTAGACAAAGAACTACAGGCAACTGATGATGGCTGAGAGGGGAGAATTACTCTCCCCGGGGTGGAATCCTCTAATCGGTTATCCAATAGAAGTGGTTGGCCTGAAATCATGTGCATACAAGGAATACAAAGTAGATTCAGAAGGCTGCATTAATATGCAATAATAATAATGATGATGATAATAATTTAATGGGACATGAATTTGAGAGGAAGGGGGTTGGGAGGCTTGGAGATGGGAGGGGCTGGAGTGAGGAAAGGGAAATGACGTAATTATATTTTAATTGTTAAGATGACCACACACAGCATTGGCTGTCTAGCAGGGACAGTAGTTATGCTGGTGAATAGATTCTGTCTGACGCTGTGACGCGAAAGTAGAAGTTTCCAGAGCTTATTGTAGGACACGGGCAAAGTGAGATGCCAACCCCATCACTTCGGACATCAGGATACTGGGTCTCACAATCAGCGTCATTCTCTGGTGCCTTTAAACAGTTCCCCCCATGTAGAGCCGAGGCTGGTCAAGGGGAGGAAACAATTATACCTGGGTGCAGTATTCGATCCTCTCCAGAATGATGGCAAAGTTGGGTCTGTCCTCAGGCTGATGCTGCCAGCACTGAGTCATTATCCGGTATCTGAAACAACGAGCACAGTTATGAAAGTCAGCGGCTGCCTCTCCAGAATGGGAAGACAAATGGGGCCACGTGATTGATCTATGCTGTCCCCTGCTGGTAGGACAGGGAATCACTCCCGAATGTAAGTCCAGCAAAAGACACCCCCCACTTCTCCAAAGCCACGTTTAGGATGAAGTAATTTATTCTCCATCTTGGTTTTTTTTTTTCTTTTTTTTGGAAAGGAAGTAAGGGGATACCATAGGGACAGAAAACACATGCATGTGAGTGTGTGCACACACACAAGCACAGGGGTGGGGGTGACACAATGTAGAGCCAACTGCTTGGGTCTGGGATACACATTTCTAAAGTCAGTTGAGACATGTAGGAGTAATGAGTGTACGGTCTCTAGTCTAGCCTGGCAATTGTGTTTGAAGGGCTGGGCGACTGACCCATCTTACTAAAGTCTCTGACACACTCTGGGGATACAGTAAAAGAAGGCTGCCACCTTCTCTTTAATTTTAAAGGAGCATTTGCAGATCTAAATACTTAGAAACAAGACCATGCTCAGTTTCTAGTAGGAAGTTCCCAAAGGTCATACACAGGTCCGGGGCAGTTCTTAGGTGGGTCCATCCGTCCTCCACTGGTGACAAACTCCAGAACTTCCTGGTTGCTCTTGCTGGGGTATGGCATATATCCAAGAGAAAATATTTCCCACAGCAACACTCCAAAAGACCTGGACATAGAAAGAAGACACAGATATTGATGTGGACACAGACACCTAAGTTTTTATGATGTTTTCCTTTATGTCCCTCTCTCTCTCTCTCTCTCTCTCTCTCTCTCTCTCTCTCTCTCTCTCTCTGTGTGTGTGTGTGTGTGTGTGTATGTGGTGGTGGGGAGCTTATGCATACACACATTTGCACACATATACACAGAGGCCAAAGGACAACATTAAGTATTGTTTCTTAGAAACCATCTACATTTTAGAAATTTTTAAAGAATTATTTAATCTCTATTTTCCTTCTCTCCCTTGTCTTTGTCTCTACCCCTGTCTGTCTGTCTGTCTGTCTGTCTGTCTGTCTCTGTGTATGTGTGTGTGTGTTCCCACATGTGTTCATAGAGGCAAGAAGAGGGTGCTAGACTCCTCGGAGCTGGGGTTATAGGTGGGCATGAGCTGTTTAATATGGGAGTTGGGAATGGAACCCAGGTCCTCTGTAAGAGCAGCAAGTCCTCTTAACCATGGAATCGTTTCTCCTGCCCCTACTTTATTTTTTTTTTAAATTAAAATTCTTTAAAATATTTTTAGACCCAGTTTCTCAGTGGCCCAAGGTTCACCAATGAAAGCTAGGCAGACAGACTAGCCCACGAACCCCAGAGGTCCACCTGTTTCTGTCCCCCAATCTCTAGCGTTACAAACGATGCCATCACTCAACCTCCACTTTCTTCCCTTCTTGTGGGTTCTGGAGGTGGAAGCTGGTCTTTATACTTGTAATCTACAGGCACGTCACTGACCGAACTATCTCTCCCATCCCAGCCGACTTGCTAGATTCAGAAAAATGAAGAGAATGACCAAGCACTACACAGGATTCTCTATTAAAAGATAACTCGTGCTGATGTGTTTTTCATTCCAGCTGAACTCTGAGCCTAGATTTTTTTAAATCCGATCACAGCTATGGAACCTTGATAATTCTGCTCACTTTATCATGGTACAATTATTTTCCATGCTAAAAAATTTTATAACTAGAGGGCGAAGTGTCTGTGAAATATTCTACTGCGATGTAACACGCTTGGCCTTATCACATTGCTTTCTGTTTTCAAAATTCTTTGAACCTTGTGTGGCCATCTTTCTGTATTTTTAGTTAATTTTACTTTACCTTTTTTTTGGTGACAGAGTCTCATTCTGTCTTTAAGTTTGCTACATTGCCCAGCTGGCTTCAAACTCAGCATCCTCCTGCCTCTGGAGTACTGGGAATATAAGATGGGCTACCGCAACCTGGCTTTTGCCCACTTTTAAAGACTTCCTCAGGATAAACAGTCTCAAACTAACAGAATGGTCAAATCAAGGACATTCTCTTCCAGCATGTGTGTTCTGGGCATTGAACTCAGGTCTGGGAGAATATGGCAACCCATGACTTCCTATGGTAGGGTGTTTTACTGAGGTCTGTTAATCTAATCCTTATTTTTATCTTATATATTGTCTGTTCACCTCTTTCGCACCAGTTCATCTGTCAGGGCATGTTACTGGACTATCTTTTATCTATTATCTCATTTTGTCTTTTGGGCTGTAGACTTTCTTTGTATGTTTTTAACATGTTAGTCTTTTGTCAAAAACAAAGATGTTTATTTTCTGGTGGATTTTAAGGTGGGGCTGGGGATTGAATCCAGGGTCTTGCACACGCTGGGCAAGCACTCTAACTGCCAAGTTCAGTCTTCAGCCCTGTGTTCTTTTTGAATTTTTTCTAACTTAATTTTGGGTGGTAAATCAGGTTGGCCTTGAACTTGCTCTGTAGCCAGGCGGGCTTTGATACTACAGTGTTCTTGCCTTGGCTCCTTAAAGAGTTCTGAGTACAAGAATGCAGCACAAGCCTAGCCACAGTTCCTGTTACTTGCTTTATGATTTCTCTCCCCTTGTGTGTGTGTGTGTGTGTGTGTGTGTGTGTGTGTGTGTCTCTCTCTCTGGTATAACAATGGCTTTTGTTTTCAAGTAGTTAAGTATATTTGTTAAGTTTTTGTGACTTGTTCTATGTACTTCACAGTTATGCAATTTTCTCTTTACCAAAGACAAAATATTTGCTATTTTCTAGGTCTGTTTGTTTTTCCCTCTCCTCCAGTTCAGTTAGATTTTTATGTACAGCGGGAGGGAGGGGTCAGAATTGGCTTGTTTGTCCGAATGGCTCTTTCAACACTTTATAAAATGACCCCTGTCCCCACTGGCTTTGGAGTAAAGACTGGGCTGTTCTCAGCAGACACACCCACCTCTTCCTCTCATCTCTTTGCTCTCTGCAGTGACAATATTCTTTCTGTTTTACTTCTTCTGCCTGTGTTTTGACATCAAATAAGACATTTTCCTCTTTTGAAAATTGTCTTTGATTTCCTGTTATTTGTTTTAAAGGACTTTCGAGACACCATTTATTAGGTTCCAGAAATAATATTTTCTGTTTTGATGGCAGTTTTTATTCTCTTAGTTTGATGATCAGATTTCGGAGGAAGAAGATCCAGCTTTCTTCGAGTGTGTCAATGCAGGTTCTGCTGTTAGAAAAAATGGCCCTAACGTGGACGAGGAAACACACTCTGTGCAGCAGGCGTCCTTTAACTGTTGCTATGTCGGGGAAAGTAGCTGCCTGCCAATTGCCAAGAACATGAATTATCCCCTCTCATGTGGTCTTCCCGACCTCTAAGAGGAAAAACACCCCCCCTTCAGCAAACAACAATGTAACAGACAAAAATCAAAATCTAAGGAGGAAGTTATACATTCTCTGCTGGTCTATCAATAGGTAAAAATGTAGACAGATACCCATTGGTGATTACAGTTATCTTTTGTTGTTATTTAAAAGACAAGACCAGGTCTGGTTGTAGCTCAGGCTGGCCTGACACTATGTAGCCCAGGTTGGCCACAAACTCCCAGTCTTTCTGCCCAAGTCCCCTGAGTGCTGGGGTTAAAGGTATGTGCCACATCATTTGAGGGAACCTGGGTGTTAGTTTGCCTTCCTGATGCCACTGTGCCTTTCCTTCTTGAACACACAAATACAGACATATTTCCTCCCCATCCTACCCGCTTGGCCCCTTCACTGAAGTTTACAGTGCACCCCCCCTTTAATCTTCTTTAACATGTGACGTCATATACAACTAAGGTTGTGTATTACATCATTATTTTTCTTTTCTTTATTTTTTGGAAGTTATTTATTTTATGTGAGTATACTGTAGCTGTCTTCAGACACACCAGAAGAGGGCATCAGATCCCATTACAGATGGCTGTGAGCTGTGGCATGTGGTTGCTGGGAATTGAACTCAGGACCTCTGGAAGAGCAGTCAGTGCTCTTAACCACTGAGCCATCTCTCCAGCCCCTTACATCATTATTTTTGCATTGTAAAATTATTTTAAAATACTACCACATCTTGGTTTCGGTGTGGTTTGATTTTCTGTTGTTCTTGTTGTTGTCTTTCCATCCTCCGATCGAGGGTGAAATAAGATGTTGTTTTCTTCTTTTCTGCT